>NW_022436942.1:49531665-49684966 GCF_009761245.1 Sapajus apella
GAAACAGCCGCGATGGCGACCGTGGAGCTCCTCTGCCTGGGAATTTCCTAGTCTGTGGGCAATAGAAACGCGGCATCCACTCACCCTCTACGCTTTCACTGGGAGCTGTGATCCTGAGCTGTTCCTAAACGGCCATCTTGGATCCGACTACCGTTTTTAAGTTTTTTACCATTTTTCGGCTTGCATTTTGTGCTGGTGGTAAGAAGCTGTTTACAGATCCCAGATATATTTATTGTTATAAGCCTCTAAAGTTTTGATTGCATGGCTCCCTCTGCCTGGAATGCTGTAGTCCTATTTTCTTTCATTATTTAATTTTTATGCAATCTTTAAAGCTCAATTTAGCATAATCTCCTCCAGGAAGCCTACTTCCAAGCTGACCAAGGGAACTCTGAATTTTTGCATTCCTCTGTCTTCGCACTTGGAATTTAACACATTTTCTGTCACCTCTATATTGAGAATTTCTTAATAAGGCCTATATTTACCATTTGGTAGCCTTCATACATAGCTCAATGACTGGCCCACAATAGGTGACAAATATTGAGTTGAATTCAACTGAGCTGAATGAGGAAATGCATAGGACAAAAACTGCTAATTTAAAAAAGGATGAGGATTCAACTTAAATATGCAAAAAAAAGAAAAAAAAAAAAACCTAGGACTGAATTAAATAAATTTAAATGAAAGATTACAGTGAGGAACAAAGTATAATTTTGATTGATTTAAGAAAGGAAAGATTTTTGTGTACTCAAGTACTGAGAAAAAAAATGACTTACACTCATCATATAATACAAATCAGATGAGTCAGCTGCATAAAGCAATTATTTATAAAGGAAACATTATGCTAGAATATATTAATAGCAGTATGACTAGCTTATCATGAGTGAGTAGTAATCTTTATTCCATATTTGGCAATAATCAAGCCTTTCCTGAAGTATTTATGAAAGTTGTAAAGAAATTGGAGCACATTCAAAGAAGATCAACAAAAATGAAAATAAGACTATTAGAAAAGATGAAAGGGACTCCAGGACTCCAACCAGGGCATAGAACAGCAAGAAAGATCATGAATTAAAACTTGCCATCAAGCCCAGCCCAATACTTGGCACCAAGCTCAATAAAAAACTTTTTGATTAATTAAAGTACTTAAATTGAAACTCAAAGGACAAAGATCAGTAGTCCTACATTAGTATAGTGGCCAAAACTGTATGAAATATATTAAAATTCTAGAAATAGATTAGAAGTTATTTGAAGGAGAATCTCCTGATGGTACCAAGTAATTAAACACTGGAACAAAAACTTCAGTGGGAAATCATGGAATATTTCTGCATCCATATCAATTAGAGTCATTTAGATGACAAACTGCTTTGAATGGCTTAAGTTCAGCCTAGAAATAGAGAGCTGGGCTAGTTGCCCTTTTAACCACCCTCTCAGAATGATAATGCTGATTGGTATATTGTATCTAAAAGTATATTACTATAGTTTTATTTAATCTATTTAACTTGTGTGTACCATGACAATTTTCACATTTCTCATTTGCACTCTGATGTGGTTTTTTTGTGTCCCCACTCAAATCTCATCTTGAGTTGTAACTCCCACAATTCCAATGTGTCATGGAAGGAACCTGGTGGGGGGTGGTTGAATCATGGGCGCAGGCCTTTTCGGTGCTGTTCTCACAATAGTGAGTAAGTCTCATGTGATCTGATGGTTTTAAAAAAATGCTAGTTTCCCTGCACAAGCTCTCTTCTCTTGTCTGTTGCCATGTGAGATGTGCCTTTCATCTTCCACCATGACTGTGAGGTCTTCTCAACCACGTGGAACTGTACGTTCATTAAACCTCTTTGTATTGTAAATTGCCCAGTCAGGGATATGTCTTTATCAGCAGTGTGAAAATGGACTAATACACACACTGATATATATTTTCCTAAGTGTGATGAAAAAAAGCGTCTTCATTTACTTTTTTCTCCTTATCCTCACCTTATAAAAGATTCGAACAAAGCTGTGGGAAAAAAATAAATTTTGATTGGGAAAGTAGACTATATCTCTAGCATAAATAGAAAAAATAATTATTTTTACAGTATCTATTAAGAACGTAAATTCCAGACCCTATGATTCTGGCTTTGTATGCTTTATCTCCTTTAATTCTAAAATAATCTGAGAATGGTACTATTATAATCTCTTCCATGTATAATTTTAAGTAAATTATTCTAAGTCACAGGAATTAAGAGGAAGAGTGAAGATTGCAATACAGATTATTTTTATTCCAGAATGAAAATACATAACTATTTCTATTCTAGTCCATTCTTTTCCATTCTAATTTATTATTTTTACTTTTGGAGACAGAGTTTCACTCTGTCACCAGGCTCCAGGCTGGAGTACAGCAGTGGTGCAATCTCAGCTCACTGCAATCACCGCCTCCTGGGTTCAAGTAATTCTCCTGCCTCAGCCTCCCGAGTAGCTGGGACTACAGGCATGCCGCCACACCCAGTTGACTTTTGTACTTTTTAGTAGAGACGGGGTTTCACCATGTTGGCCAGGATGGTCTCCATCTCTTGACCTCGTGATCTGCCCGCCACATCCTCTCAAAGTGCTAGGATTACAGGCGTGAGCCACTGTCTAATTTATTCTCTATTCACCCATTCATTCAAATAGTATTTATTGTATCATTAACTGCACATCATGCTTTTTACAGGTGCAAGGATATAGATTGGGTTTCCCAGGAAACAAAGTCTGAGATGGTTTGCTTGCAGGAAGTTTATTGAGTAATTCTCTCAAGAAGAACATGTAGAGGGAAGTGAAAAGAGCAGATGTTGGCAGAGGGAAAGAGGGAGAGTTGAATCATAGCACAGCTGCAACAAAGACCTCCACCTTTGAGATGAGCTCATGAGCTCGAGCTCCATGCACCTTGAAATTTGTTCTTAAATGTGACAAGGGGTCTGGGCCTTCGTACTCTCATCTACCAGTAATGGAGTGGTGGCTTCTCCCAGGGAAGGTGCTTACCTTGGTCAGGTATATCCTATTTGGCCAAGTCAATTACAGGAAAAAGATTCAACTGTGGGCCCACTCCCCAGTGCATACCACATGCACCATAACAGAAGAGCACCTACCCTCATGATGCTTATTTACTGGCAGGGAAATGGAAGAAACTATCAAATAATAAGTGTTTTGTTTTGTATTTTTCCTATGGCAGATAGTGATACGTTGTAAAGAGAAAAAGCAGGGAAGAGGAAGTTGAAAGGGTGAGGACTGAGTATGATACTATTTAAATAAAGTTTCATTGAGAAGGTAACATTTGAACAGATTTGAAAGAGATGAGGAAGAGATACAGGAGTACATATTGGGGAAGATCATTGCTGGTGGGGAGAACAGGTCCATACACACTGCAAGAGGGAGCATGCCTGGAATGGTTGAAGCACTGCAAGGAGGGTCAGCTGGCCAGTGTGGCTGGATCACAGCCTGTAAAGAATAGAATGATAAAATTCAAAGAAATAATGAGAGATAGAAACCTAAATAATGAGGGACTCTATGACACATTGGACTTTCTTAGTTATTCTGAATGAAGGAAGTCCTTTGAGAGTTTTGAGGAGGGGTGTAAATGTTCTGATAAATTTTACAAGTCTCCCTCTTATGTGTTAAGAACGGACTCCAGGGAGATGGTAAAATAAAGTATGAGTTGAATTATTGCAATAGTTCAGGCAAGAATTGGTGGTAGCTTATGCCAAAGTGGGAATTGTCAAGATGGTGAGAAGTAGTTAGATTCTGGACACATTTAGAAGATGGAATCAACAGAATTTGCTAATCACAGCTCTACAATTTACTGTTTAGCCTTAAGCAAACTAGTTAATTTCTTAGAGCCTTAATATCTTTTCCTTAAAATAGGGATAATATGTCCATTCTACAGAGCATATTGTGAGGATTAAATGGAAAATATATGTGATGTGACTGGCATCATGCCTGAAACACAGCAGATGTCCAATAAACACTACTTTCTTTCCTATCTTCTGGCTCCCATATTTTTCACTGTGCTTTTTCTTTTATCACTACATGCTGTCTTAAAAAAATACTGTAAGGTACCAGAGTAATCAATAGCAACCTTGATTTATCAATAAGTAATAAATAGCATTAATTTAAATGATTTATGTAAAATTGCATCAAAAGTTAATGAAAACATCTCTGGACATAACTCCCCATACAGTGTATATTCAACTGCAGAGTGAGATTTCTTACATGTTGATATTTGAATCCTTTCAGATATCTCAGAAGAAATAAAATTCACCCTGGTGGATTTTAAAAGAGTGCTCTCCAAATTTTAAATTTTAAAGGTTTCTTTTAAAGAAACATATGCTATCCCAGCTGTCTACATCTAATAAAGCAACCACTGACATAAGGGGAAGAAAAATGGAATATAACATTTTAGAGGTTTTTCAGATACACTGGGGACTTTTGAATAATATGAGTGCCATTAAATCAAGTTAAAATGTAAGTATAGAAATTATGGAAGAGTGAAAGTCTCTCCAAGGCATGTAGTATCTAAGACTTTCAAAGGCAATACTGTCTACAATGCATACATTATTTATGAACTAGAAATATCACAGGTTATAAAACAAAAACAAAATCTCAGTTGTTTTAGTTATTGACACATTTAAAATAATGTGTTTTAAAAAAGATTCTTATGTCTGATTTTATTATAACAAGATTTATAATCTTGTTTATCTAACTTTTATTAACTACGTGAATAATTATGCAGAGAGCCAGTGTATATCTCCGTGTGTTATAATTGCTACTGGTTAGAATTAGAAGTATTGCAGCAGTCTGTTGGTAATATTGCTTACCAAAAGAAAATTTTATCAAAGATCACAACGGTAAAAATCAGTTTAAAAAAGGAACAGTATTATTAGACTTGCTAATAACTAATGGTATGCTTTCAAGTTGAGTCAATAACATAAAATAATTTTTATATAATTGATTGATCATGAGAGCTAATATTTTCTGTTATTCATTGTATGACTTAGTTTTCAAAGTTAACTTAGTTTAAGGTATAAATAATTCTAACCTTAATTTGCTCACAAAAAGGCAAAATTAGTGAGCCAGAGCTGAAAAGAAAGAACAAGGGCTCTTCAAGTTGTCTACTGTCTCTTGATAGTCTTTCTTCTACTGGGGAAGTCGAAATAAAGACCTAATAAAAGGAGAGTTATGAAAGCCCCAAATGAGTCTCACTATCAGAATTATCTGGAGGTTTATTAAACTACAAATTCCTATATCGTATTCACCCCTCCAAAATCAGAATCTGTAGGGTAAAACATAGAAATCTAACTTAAAATTTTAGATGGCTCTCCACCCCAAGTCAACAGAATAAGCATTCTTCTCAGTACCACATTGCACATATTCTAAAACTGACCAGATAATTGGAAGTAAAACACTCCTCAGCTAATGCAAAAGAATGGAAATCATAACAAGCAGTCTCTTAGACAACAGTACAATCAAATTAGAACTCAGGATTTAAAAACTCACTCAAAATGACACAACTACGTGGAAACTGAACAGCCTGCTCCTGAATGACTACTGGGTAAATAACAAAATTAAGGCAGAAATAATACGCTCTTTGAAACCAGTGAAAACAAAGGTACAACATACCAGAATCTCTGGGAAAAAGTTAAAGCAGTGTTTAGAGGGAAATTTATAGCACTAAAAAGCCCACAGGAGAAAGCAAAAAAGATCTAAAATTGACATCCTAACATCACAATTAAAAGAACTAGAGAAGCAAGAGCAAACGAACTCAAAAGCTAGCAGAAGACAAAAAATAATTAAGATCACAGTAGAACTGAAGGAGATAGAGAAACAAAAAACCCTTCAAAAAATCAGTGATTCCAGGATCCAGTTTTTTGAAAACATTAACAAAATAGATAGACCCCTAGCCAGACTATTAAAGAAGAGAAGTGAGAAGAATCAAATAGACACAATAAAAAGTGATAATCACTGATCCCACAGAAATACAAACTACCACCAGAGAATACTGTAAACACCTTGATGCAAATAAACTAGAAAATCTAGAAGAAATTGATAAATACCTGAACACATACAATCTCCCAGGACTAAACCAGTAAGAAGTTGAATCCTAGTTATTGATTTACCTTGAGATACTTTCCATCAATACCTAGTTCATTGAGAGTTTTTAGCTAATTCTGAAATTGAGGCAGTAATTAATAGCCTAGCAACCAAAAAAAGCCCAGGACCAGACAGATTCACAACCAAATTTTACCAGAGGTACAAATTGGAGCTGGTACCATTCCTTCTGAAAGTATTCCAAACAATAGAAAAATAGGTACTTGTCCCTAACTCATTTTATGAGGCCAGCATCTTCCTGATAACAAAACCTGACAGAGACACAACAAAGAAAGAAAATTTCAGGCCAATGTCTCTGACGAACGTCAATGCAAAAATCCTCAATAAAATACTGGCAAACCAAATCCAGCAGCACATCAAACAGCTTATCCACCACTATCAAATCAGCTTCATCCCTTGAATGCAAGGCTGGTTAAACATATGCAAATCAATAAATGTAATCCATCACATAAACAGAACCAATGACAAAAACCACATGACTATCTCAATAGATGTTGAAAATGCCTTCGATAAAATTCAACATCCCTTCATCCTAAAAACTCTCAATAAATTGGATATTGATGGAATGTATCCCAAAATAATAAGAGCTATTTATGACAAACCCACAGCCAATAACATACTGAATGGGAAAAACTGGAAGCATTCCTTTTGAAAACTGGCACAAGACAAGGATACCCTCTCTCACCACTCCTATTCAACGTAGTATTGGAAGTTCTGGCCAGGGCAATCAGGCAAGAGAAAGAAATAAAGGGTATTCAAATAGGAAGAGATGAAGTTAAATTTTCTCTCTTTGCAGCTGACATGATTGTATATTTAGAAAACCCCATCATCTCAACCAAATCTCCTTAAGCTGATAAGCAACTTCTGCAAAGTCTCAGTATACAAAATTGTTATGCAAAAATCACAAGCATTCCTATACACAAATAATAGACAGAGAGCCAAATCATGAGTGAACTTCCATTCATGATTGCTACAAAGAAAATAAAACACCAAGGAATACAACTTACAAGGGCTGTGAAGGGCTTCTTCAAGAACTACAAATCACTGCTCAAGGAAATAAGAAAGGACGCTAACATATAGAAAAATACTTCATGCTCATGGATAGGAAGAATCAATATTGTAAAAATGGCCATACTGTCCAGTTTAGCAATTCAGTGCTACCATTGATTTTCTTCAAAGAATTATAAAAAACTACTTTAAATTTCATATGGGAACAAAAAAAAGCCCATATAGCCAAGACAAATTTATACCAAAAAATAAATAAATAAATAAAAACAAAGCTGGACACATCATGCTACCCAACTTCAAACTATACTACAAGACTACAGTAATCTAAACAGCATGGTACTGATACCAAACAGAGATATAGACCAATGGAACAGAGCAGATGCCTCAGTAATAACTCCATACATCTACAACCATCTAATCTTTAACAAAACTGACAAAAACAAGCAATGGAGAAAGGATTCCACATTTAATAAATGATGTTGGGAAAACTGGCTAGCCATATGCAGAAAGCTGAAACTGGACCCCTTCCTTACACCTTATACAAAAATTAACTCAAGATGGATTGAAGACTTAAATGTAAGACCTAAAACCTTAAAAGCCCCATAAGAAAACCTAGGCAATACCATTCAGAACATAGGCATGGACAAAGACTTCATTACTAAAACACCAAAAATAATGGCAACAAAAGCCAACATTGACAAATAGTATCTTATTAAGCTAAACAGCTTCTGCACAGCAAAAGAGACTATCATCAGAATGAATAGGCAACCTACAGAATGGGAGAAAAATTTTGCATTGTATCCATTTGACAAAGGACTAATATCCAGAATCTACAAAGAACTTAAACAAATTTACAAGGAAAAAAGAAAAAAAAAACATCAAAAGCAGGTGAAAGATATAAACAGACACTCCTCAAAAGAAGGCACTTTTGCAGCTAACAAACATATGAAAAAAAGCTCATCATCACTAGTCATTAGAGAAATACAAATCAAAACCACAGTGAGATACCATCTCATGCCAGTTGGAGTAGAGATCATTAAAAAGTCAAGAAACAACAGATGCTGGAGATTATATGGAGAAATAGAAACAGCTTTTACACTGTTGGTGGGAGTGTAAATTAATTCTGATATTGTGGAAGACAGTGTGACGTTCCTCAGGGATCTAGAACCAGAAATACCATTTGACCCAGCAATCCCATTACTGCAAATATATCCAAAGAATTATAAATCATTCTACTATAAAGACACATGCACGCATATGTTTATTGCAGCATTATTAACAATGTCAAAGACTTGGAACCAATGCAAATGCCCATCAATGATAGAATGGATGAAGAAAATGTGGTAGATATACACCATGGAATATTATGCAGCCATCAAAAAGAATGAGTTCATATCCTTTTCAGGGACATGAATGAAGCTGGAAACCATCATTTTCAGCAAACTAACACAGGAACAGAAAACCAAACACCACATGTTTTCACTCATAAGTGAGAGTTGAACAATGAGAACACATGAACACAAGGAGGGCATATCACACACTGGGGCCTGTCAAGGTTGGGGGGCATGGGGAGGGATAACATTAGAAAAAATACCTAATGTAGATGATGAATTGAAGGGTGCAGCAAACCACCACGGTACATACATACCTATGTAACAGACCTGCACGTTCTGCACATGTATCCCAGAACTTAAAGTACTAAAAAAAATTTAAGATGGTATTTTTCATATGATATTTTTATTTATTTATTTATCTATTTATTTATTTATATTTTTCCATAAGTTATTGGGGTATGTATGGTATTTAGTTACGTGAGTAGTTTCTTTAGTGTTCATTTGTGATATTTTGTTGCACTCATTACCTGAGCAGTATACAGTGCACCCTATTTGTAGTCTTTTAACCCTGAATTGTGCCCCTATAAACATGTGTGTGCCTGCCAGTATCTTTTTTGAATAATGATTTATTTTCTTCTGAGTAGATACCCAGTGGTGGGATTGCTGGATCAAATGGTAGTTCTACTTTTAGTTCTTTAAGGAGTCTCCACACTGTTTTCCACAGTGGCTGTACTAGTTTACATTCCCACGAGCAGTGTAGAAGTGTTCCCTGTTTACCACATCCATATCAACATCTCTTGTTTTCTGATTTTTTGATTATGGTCATTCTTGCAGGGGTAAGGTACTATCTCATTATGATTTTGATTTGCATTTCCCTGATCATTAGTGATGTTGAGCATTTTTCCATGTTTGTTGGCCATTAGTATATTTTCTTTTGAGAACTGTCTGTTCATGTCCTTAGACCACTTTTGATGGGATTGTTTGCTTTTTTCTTACTGATTTGTTTGAGTTCACTGTAGCTTCTGGATATGAGTCCTTTGTCAAATGTACACAGTGTGAATAGTGTGAATATCTTCTCCCACTCTCTGGGTTGTCTGTTTACTCTGCTGACTGTTTCTTTGGCTGTGCAAAAGCTCTTTAATTTAATTAGGTCCCAGCTATTTATCTTTGATTTTATTGCATTTGCTTTTGGGTTCTTGGTCATGAATTAGTTACCTAAGTCAATGTCTAGAAGGATTTTTCCAATGTTATCTTCTAGAATTTTTAGTGTCAGAATTTAGGTTTAACACCTTAGTCCATCTTGAGTTGATTTCTATATAAGGTGAGAGATGAGGATCCAGTTTCATTCTTCTACATGTGGCTAACCAACAATCCCATCACCATTTGTTGAAAAGGGTGTCCTTTTCCCTCTTTATGTTTTTATTTGCTTTAGCAAAGATCAGTTGGCTGTAAGTATGAAGGTTTATTTCTGGGTTCTCTATTCTGTTTCATTGGTCTATATGCCTATTTTTATATGATTACCATGCTGTTTTGGTTACAATTGCCTTATAGTATATTTTTAAATCACGTAGAGTGATACCTCCAGATTTATTCTTTTTGCTTAGTCTTGTTTTGGCTATGTGGGTTCTTTTTTGGTTCTATATGAATTTTAAAATTCTTTCTTTTTCTAGTTTTATGAAGAATAATGGTGGTATTTTGATGGAGATTATGTTGAATTTGTAGATTGCTTTTGGCAGTATGGTCATTTTCACAATATTGATTCTATCTGTCCGTGAGCATGGGATGTGTTTCCATTTGTTTATGTTATCTAGGATTTCTTTCAGCAGTGTTTTGCAGTTTTCTTTATAGAGGTCTTTTGACTCCTTGGTTAGGCATATTCCTAAATATTTTATTTATTTATTTATTTATTTATTTGCAGCTATTGGAAAAGTAGAATTGATTTGATTCTCCATTTCATCACTGTTGGTACATAGAAGAGCTATTGATTTGTGTACATTAATCTCTTATCAAGAAACTTTGACGAATTCTTTTATCATTTCTAGGAGCTTTTTGGAGAAGTCCTTAGAGCTTTCAAGGTATACAATTATATCATCAACACACAGTGATAGTTTGACTTCCTCTTTGCTGATTTTGATGCCCTTTATTTCTTTCTCTTGTCTGATTGCTCTGGCTAGAACTTCCAGTAGTATGTTGAAGAGGAGTAGTGAAAGTGGCCAACCATGTCTTGTTCCATTTCTCAGAGGAATGCTTTTGTTTTTTCTCCATTCAGTATTATGTTGACTCTGGATTTGTCATAGATGGCTTTTATTACATTAAGGTATGTCCCTTGTATGTCTATTTTGCTGACAGTTTTAATCATAAAGGGATGCTGGCCTTCAGGAATGCCTTTTCTGCATCTATTGAGATGATCATGTGATTTTTATTTTTAATTCTCTTTATGTGGTGTATTACATTTATGAACTTGCATATGTTAAACCACTGCATCCCTGGTATGAAACCCACGTGATTATGGTGGATTATATTTTTGACATATTGTTGGATTCGGTTAGCCAGTATTTTGTTAAGGATTTTAGCATCAATGTTCATCAAGGATATTGTTCTGTAGTTTTGTTTTTTGGTTGTCCTTTCCTGGTTTTGGTATTAGGGTGATGCTGGCTTCATGAAATGAATTAGGGTGGGCTTCGCCTTTCTCTGTCTTGTGGAATAGTGTCAAAATAATTGGTACCAATTCTTCTTTGAATGTCTAGCAGAATTCTGCTGTGAATCCATCTGGTTCTAGACTTTTCTTGTTGGTAATTTTAAAATTACCATTTCAATCTTGCTGCTTGTTATTGATCTGTTCAGGGTATCTAATTCTTCCTCATTTAAGCTAGGAGAGTTATATTTTTCCAGGAATCTATCCATTTCTTCTACATTTTCTAGTTTATGTGCAGAACGGTGTTTATAGTAACTTTGAATGATCTTTTCTATTTCAGTGATGTCAGTTATAATATCTCATGTTTCATTTCTTAATGATGTTATTTGGATTTACTTTCTTCTTTTCTTGGTTAATCTTACAGTAGCCTATCAATTTTATTTATCTTTGCAAAGAACTGGCTATTTGTTTCGTTTATCTTTTGTATTTTTTTATTGTTGTTTCAATTTCATTGAGTTCTGCTGTAATCTCGGTGGTTTCCTTTCTTCTGCTGGGTTTGAGTTAGGTTTGTTCTTGTTTCTCTAATTCCTTGAGGTGTGACATTAGAATGTCAGTTTGTGCCCTTTAAGTCTTTTTGATCTAGGTTCTTCAGGATATGAAACTTTCCTTTTAGCACTGCCTTTGCTGTATCTCAGAGGTTTTGATAGATTGTGTCATTATTGTCATTCAGTTCGAATAATTTTTAAATTTCCATCTTGACTTTTTGGCCCAATGTTCATTCAGGAGCAGGTTATTTAAGTTCCATGTACTTGCATGGTTTTGAAGGTTACTTTTGAAGTTGATTTCCAGTTTTATTCCACTGTGGTCTGAGAAAGTGCTTGATATGATTTCAGTGTTCTTAAATTTACTGAGGATTGTTTTATGGCCTATCATATGGTCTATGTTGGAGAAAGTGCCATGCACTGTTTAATAGAATGTGTATTCTGCAGTTGTTGGATGAAATGTTTTGTATGTGTATCTGTTAAATTCATTTGTTCCACGGCGTAGGTTATCTATTGTTTCTTTGTTGACTTTCTGTCTTGATGATCTGTCTAGTGCTGTCAGTGGAGTATTGAAGTCCCCAACTATTATTGTGTTGCTATCTATCTCATTTCTTAGTAATTGTTTTATAAATTTGGGAACATCAGTGTTAGGTGTGTATATGTTTAGGATTGTGACATTTTTCTGTTGGACAAGGCCTTTTAAAATTATATAATGTTCCTCTGTTTCTTTTAGCTGCTATTACTTTAAAATTTGTTTTGTCTGATATAGCAATAGCTACCCCTGCTCACTTTTGGTGTCCATTTGCATGAAATGCCTTTCCCACCCCTTTACTTTATATGAGTCCTTATGTGTTAGGTGAGTCTCCTGAAGGCAACAGATGGTTGGTGAATCCTTATCCATTCTGTGGTTCTGTATCTTTTAAGTGAAACATGTAGGCCATTTACATTCAGTGTATTTCAATGTAAGGTGCCGTTGTATTCATTGTGCTTTTTGTTGCCTGTGTACTTTGGTATTATTGTTTTTTGTTTTTGCTTTTTAACATGTATTTTTGTTTTATAGGTCCTGTGTGATTTAGCTTTAAAGAGGTTCTGCTTTGACGTGTTTCCAGGATGTGTTTTATTATTTAGACCTCCTTTTAGCAGTTCTTATAGTGGTGGCTTGGCAATGGCGATTTCTCTCAACATGTGTTTGTCTGAAAACAATTGTATCTTTTCTTCCAATGTGATGTTTCGTTTTGCTGGATACAAAATTCTTGGCTAATTGTTTGGAGACTGAAGATAGGGCCCCAAATCCCTTCTAGTTTGTGGAGTTTGTCCTGAGAAGTCTGCTGTTAGTCTGATAGGTTTTTCTTCATAGGTTATCTGGTGCTTCTGCCTGACAGCTCTTAAGATTCTTTCCTCTGTTTTAACTTTGGATAATCTGATGACAATGTGCCTAGGCAAAGATCTTTTTGCAATGAATTTTCCAAGTGTTCTTTGTGCTTCTTGTATTTGGCTGTCCAGGTCTCCAGAAAGGCCAGAGAAGTTTTCCTAGATTATTCCCCTGAATATGTTTTCCAAGCTTTTAGAATTCTCATCTTCTTCAGGATCACTGATTATTCTTAAGTTTGGTCGTTTAACATAATCCTAGACCTCTTATGGACTTTATTCATATTTTCTTACTCTTTTTTCTTCATCTTTGTTGGATTGGTTTAATTTGAAGACTTTGTCTTCAAGCTCTGACTTTCTTCCTTCAACGTGTTCAATTCTATTGCTGAGACTTTTCCATTTCACATTTCTAAAAGTGTGTCCAAAATTTCCAAAATTTTTGTTTTTTCTTTAAGCTATCTATTTTCTTGAATATCTCTCCCTTCACTTCTTGTATTTTTTTTTTTAATTTCCTTGCATTAGGCTTTACCTTTCTTTAGTCCCTCACTGATTAGCTTAATAACTAACCTCTTGAATTCTTTTTCAGGTAAATCAGGGATTTCTTCTTGGTTTGGATCCATTGCAGTGAACTATTGTGATTTTAGGGGCTGTTAAAGAACCTCGTTTTGTTATATTACCAGGGTTGGTTTTCTGGTTCCTTTTCATTTGGGTAGCCTCTGTTGAAGGGAAGGTCTAGAGCTGAAGGCTGTTGTTCAGATTCTTTTGTTCCACAGGGTGTTCCCTTGATGTAGTATTCTCCCCCTTTCCCTGTCGATGTGGCTTCCTGTGAGCCAAACTGCAGTGATTGTTATGTCTCTTCTAGGTTGAGCCACCCAGAGAGTCCCGGCTCTGGGCTGGTACTGGGGGTTGTCTGCACAGAGTTCTGTGATATGAACCATTTATGGGTCTCTCAACTGTGGATATCAGTGCCTGTTCCAGTGGTGTGCAATGGATTCCTTAAGTATTCTTAGCTTTGGTGGTTTCTCTATTTTTGTGCTGATTGGATTCCTTCCAGGAGGTGGTGCTTTTCAAAAAGCATCAGCTGCAGTAATGTGGAGTCAGATCTGCAGAGGGTGGGGCTGTAGAACTCCTGAGGTTATATGCCCTTTGTCTTCTGCTACTAAGGTGGATAGGGAAGGACCATCAGATGGGGGCAGGTTGAGGTGTGTCTGAGCTCAGACTCTCCTTGGGCGGGTCTTGCCGCAGCTGCTGTGGGGGATGGCAGTGACATTCCCAGGTGACTGAAGTTGTGTACCTAGGAGGATTATGGCTTCCTCTGCTGAGTCATGCAGGTTGTCAGGGAAGTGGGAAAAAGCCTGCAGTTGTAGGCCTCACCCAGCTCCCAAACAAATCAAAGAGCTAGTCTCACTCCCACTTTGCCCCTGCACAACAACCCCAAGTCTATTTCCAAGCAGAGGGCAGGATGGGCTTGAAAACTTGCCCCAGGTTTCCCATCTCCCAGCTATGAAAGAAAAGGGCTTGGTTCTTCCCATGCCTGTGGAGCCTGCACACCAGGTTTCTGCCCTCCCTCAAGTTCTGGCCAGGAGGTTTCTCACCCTGTTCAAATTGTTACAAAGTTTACCTAAAGAATTTCTTCTCCCTGTGGAGTTTTACCTCCTCTTCCTGTGGTCATCCTCCTGATGGATCCCTGTTGTGCCAGGCAGGAATAGCCTGCTAGGGGATGCAATGAGCTCCCAGAGCCTTTCTGCTGCTGCCTCTACCCGTGTATTTCACTCAGGTCTCTAAATTGACTCAGCTGCAGGTAAAGTCAGAAACGTATCTTGCAAACAGACCTTCAGCTTCTCCAGTGGCAGTGTGTGTTCGGGAAAGGAGGGTCTCCCTTTCTCACTTCCACAGATGGGGTACTCACAGTATTTGGAGTGTCTCCTGGGTTATGCAGGAGTAGTCCACTTCCTTCAGAGGGTCTGTGGGTCCTCTTGTGATTGCTGGTTTGTTCTCATAGGTTATCTGAAGCTAAAATTCATAATATGAGCTTCCACAAGCTGTTCTGCCCTGAGCTGTAATCTAGTCTTCCACCTGTCTGCCATGATTGCATCTGTGTCACTTTTAATTTCTTAGATAGTATTTTTATAAACTAAAGTTTCAGAGCCACAAATTCTAACTTCAAAAATAACACAAACAAGCCACTGAACTTTGTTAATGCACAATTTTCTTAGATGTAAATTGGGGATAATTGTATTCACCTCATAAGATCACTGTGAAGATTCAATCAGATAAAACCAGGATGAAACATATCAAACATGCAATATTTAGTAGAAATTTTTGTCATTATTATTGATTTTGAGTTTATGTTTCCTGGGCTGGTTCAATGGAAATACAAGAGATAAGAAGATATTTCAAAAGATAAAAGATAAAATATTTTTAAGAAAGTAATTCAAGTAAGATTATAAAATGTATACATTACTGATTACAGTGAAGTCAGAAAAATTTGGCAGAATGAAATAAAAATGAGTTCTGGAGGGTCTGAGACTCTCAACAATGTCAAAGAAGATTTGTAGTGAACTTATCTGGAGAGTTAGCAGGATGAAGAGTGGAAAAAAAGCATGTGTTCCTTCACCTTGAATTTCCAGAATGGAAGTGTGTGTGCATGTGTGTGTGTCAGTAGTATCCATATAAAATTGTTGGAAATGTGATAATATTATCAAAAGTGCATGAAATCAATTACAAAGACACAAAACATAAGACATTGGACAATTTGATATGTCATAACTTAAAACCCTTGAGAGAAAACAAAATTCTATTTCTATTGCATCCAAATAATCTTTTCTCTCCCCTAAAAAAGTTGTATCAGTCTTTATGAGAGTAAAGGGTTATAGAACAAAACAGAGGAAAATTGCCAAAAAGCAGGAAGTTAAAATGTAAGATTTCCTTGTTCTGGTGCCTCCTGGCTATGTCAAAGTGCAAAATATAACCTCAAAATTAAGTTATTAAAACGGAGTTGAAGAGCAACGGGGCTGACGTCAAAGGCCTGTGACAGAGATTGTTGCATGGATTGTAAATATAGCTGGGGGATGGCAAGGTTTGAGGGTGAGAAAAAAAGCTGTACTCTAGAGGCAATGAAATAATCAGTGGAAGAGGGATAGAATACAGGAGCTGACTGATGGAAAATAGCAGAGTGTAAAGGAACCATAGTCAGGATATGCACCTCACTGACATTAGGTCAAAACAGTAATGCTTTATGAGTGAGTCAGCATTGTGAAGCTGAAATTTCTTTCTGCTCCTCTTTCCTCCAGTTCCCATGAGCATGAGAGAATAAGCAATGCATGCTCACGCAGGTTCCAAGGAACCGAGTACCTCTGAGGAGCACCAGATTTCAGTAAGACAGAGATCTGACCTGTAAAAAGGTCAAGAATGTTGGGAAAGCCATTTATTGTGGAGGGGGGCAGGCCCAATCTCCTGACTTCTCTCAGTGCCCTCAAATAGATCCTCACTCTCAAAAAGGGACCCTTTTACTGGGGCTTAATGCTCTGTGGATATCATCTTGAAATTTTTAACAAGGCTATCTTGGAATTTGTGTTCTGTAAGTGGAATCCGATGGAATCTTAGTAGATGTGCCAGAGCTTGGAATCTTGGCTCACCTGTGAAACTGCCTTTCCACTGATTTCCCACCTCCTCACCTTCGTAGGACAGAATCACAGCTATCTTCTCTCCTCCCCTGCCCAATGACAACTGCTACTCCTAGTGGGGGCCTAGGCATGGGCTTGAGAAGGGACAAGGTCAGGCATATGAGCCCCACAGATGGAGTTGTGGGCAGGACCCAGGTATCTGTGAGAGTTTGCACTTGCCTGGCATATTATGTAATCCACACCCCAAAGAGCATGAGATTAAACAACAAAACAACAAAAAAAGCCCCATAACTGGTTTAGACAGAAAACACAGAAAGAAAAAGATTTTTTTTTTTTTTGCCTGCTTTTTGTACAAAGAGCCCTGCATTGACATTTTGCGCTGGGCCCCACACATTTGTAGCTGGTTCTGATTGGAGGTTTCCAAAGGTTACAGTGGAAAGAGTATAGAAGGAAGGCAATGGTGAAGAGTTGGGAAAAAGAAGCATCAATGAGACTTTATGGGAAAATGGATTGATACACTGAGATAACAGAGGTGATGGACTTAACATTTTGATAAGTCGCTAAGGGTAAGTTTGAAAGACAAAGTTAGTCTGTCAAAGATCCAAATGGCATTCTGGCCAAAGTTTTAGTAAGGACATCGAACTCCAGTGCTTAATTTTATTGCCCATGGCCTCTGCTCAGGGTACCAAACATAAAGTTAAGAGGTTTGTCTAAGTGGTTTCAATAAATCCTTATCCAGAGGCTATTTAGAAACTTCATCTTAAATTTGAAACTACTCCTCATAGTGAATACAGGAGCAACCTTATGGTATTTGTGAGCAGGAAGAAGCCAAGGGAAGGCAGTGGAGACGCAGTATGAGTCCCATTATGAAGAGCTGGTTACAGCCAAAACATTAGTGAGCATACAAAGGGATAAGAAAAAGCTTTGAGTCTTAAGTTTCTAGTGGCCAACATTTTAACTCTAATGAAAGCCCTTAATTTCTTTGAGGTTTATCTGTAAAATGGGAAGGGTGATGATTTCTGCTTTTTGACTGCTCAGGCTATTGCAAATGTCAAAGTACATAATTCATATAAAGTTTCTTTGCAAATAACTACTGTAATATTTTTTTTTTTTGAAGTCTTATGGGATGCTTTGATTACTCTGTGATTGCATTTAGGAGAGGGAAGCTGTAGTCATGTGTCATCACTGCCAGCCTCACATCTCTTGATATGGTTAAAGCCTTAGGGTGGAGCAAGAGAAATTTTAAAATAACAAACAAAGCAAAAGCAAGAGGTGACATTCCAAAGCAGAGGAAGACTAATTTTATATGTACAAATGTCAAGTGTGTACGGGTGTCTCAGAAGGTTTATATGTTCTATATAAATATAGAAATAAGAAGACTGAATAGGAAAAAAGCTTTTATTTTTCTGAATTTTAGAATATTTTCTGCTCCATATCATTTATCTACATTTAGGAAGGCTGTTTTTCTGTTTTAATGTCTTCTCCTGTCTTTCAGTATATTATGGAATGGGCTAAGGTATAAGTGGCTTCGCCATGCCTGGTCACCTGTTTCATTCACCAGTGGGATACCCCACCTAAAGGAGCTGTCACAAAAGAGCAGCTATGGGCAGCCTGAAAAACAGTGACAACAATTATAACTCTAAAGAGATAGATGAAACCTATTGTTATTTATTAAATAACAGATGTCGTCGGAGCTTTAGGAAAAAAGCTGTAAGCAATGAGCCCAGACTAAAATTTGAGCATGATTTTTCATGCTGCATCCATAACTAACCACAATCCCAGAACTAATGTTTCTGAAATATATTTTCTCTAATATATATTTAAGTTCTTAAAGTAGCTAATATCCACATATCCAGTTTTGTAAGACTTTTGAGAACAGGTTTTAAATTCATATTGTGTCACCCCCCAAAAATTGTATTTTCTCTTCTGTGTAGATGAAGATAGTATTATTAATAGCTAGAGATTATTAATAGCCAGAGCGGGTGTATATATATCTTTATATACATATACACACGTATTAGCTCAATTTTCTTAGATGGAAGTGCCTGTACAGCTTCTTTGAAAAGATCGCCACCTAGGGGAAATTAACAAGTCAATACAACATCTGCAATGCACCACACATGCTGCATAATATTTAATGGCATATGTATTTAAGAAAAAGAAATGTGCAAAATGGTGTTATATTTCAGCAAATGTGGTAGGCCACCTAGGGAAAATAGACTACCTTATAGGCCTAGAAAGTGTGCTTGTGTAAAATTTTATTATTTCTAATGAACATAGAACTGCATGTAGCTTTTCTTCATTCATAAGGGCTTGATTTTAATGTCTCCCTCCATATCTAGAGAGAGTTTATAATATATATATATATATTTTTAGAAAATAGATATCCATTTAATTATGAGTATAGAACTTACATTTTTGGCAACTTTTGCAATTAAAAATAATAGTTTTAATCAGTACCCTGGAAGTGTTTAAGATTCTAACATGTAAACGAATTTCTATGTGAATTCAGTCTCAAAAATTAACAAAGACATTTCTTCTTCAACTTATTTGTTTGTTTCTGAGAATTTATAACTATATCTCCAAATGAGAGGCAATTAAAGTGGGAAATAATTTACTTGGTTAATTCAAGTAAAAATGGATTATTTTTCTTTACTTCACTTTCTGATATATACATATAAATACATATATGTACATATGTATACACACACATATATAAAATATAATACACACATATATAATATATATTATATATATATTATATATATTATATATATATATTATTTATTTTTTTTTTGAGACAGAGTCTCACTCTGTCACCAGGAGCCAGGATGAAGTGAATGGCGTGATCTTGTCTCACTGCAACCTCCGCCTCCCTGGTTCAAACAATTCTCCTGCCTCAGCCTCCCGAGTAGCTGGGACTACAGGTGTGCTCCACCATGCCCAATATTTTAGTAGAGATGGGGTTTCATCATGTTGGCCAAGTTGGTCTTGATCTCTTGACCTCGTGATCTGCCCGCCTTGGCCTCCCAAATTGCTGGGATTGCAGGAGTGAGCCACTGCATGGCCCAATTTCTGATATTTTTAATAAATGTCTTAGAAAATCACCGTGTTTTCTAAAAGCACATTTAACATAAAATATGATCCGTGTTTTCTTTACATGCTATGTTGCAGATATGGGAACTTTAAAGAGAGCAACATATCTTTAAGTTGAAATGATTTAGCAGCCATAAAAAATTTATGTTTTGTTTTACAAAAACAAGCTACTATTTTCAAAAGTCAACTTTCTAAAAAGTCCTAAATATGATTTTAAATTTTGTGCTCTGAAGATAATTTTTGGTTAATTTGATAGTTTGGATCATAAATTTTAATGCATTAAGGTTATAAAACCGGCAAGAGTCTAATATGGAAGAAAAAACGGAGGGGATTCTTTGAAAAAGTTTTATCTATGCTGTGTTTACAATTACTAGAACAATAGTTGTCAAATTGTCTAGTGATTGCCTTTTAACTCAATCTTCTGAATAAAGTGGAAAATCCCTTGGTGACAGTGAATATTTTTATATGCAATTATTTCTGAGGTGCCATTTGGGCAGTGTCTGTTCTGCTTATTTGGTGCTCATAGAACCAGTGGTTAAACAATTTGAATACAACTCCTAGATGTATCTTTAGCATTTAGAAGAATGCTTGACATTTAGAAGGGACATGAGACACAATGGCTGAATGGATGAATAAATAGCCCCTCAAATTAGGCCTGCCCTCTGAAGCTTATGTTTATGGAATCTATTATCCTCTCCAAAAAAAAAGGGATAAGTCTGCTGTAGAAGGCATAGTTAACCTTTGTAAGGTAAAGATAAATATAAATTATTCTATCCCTTTTGATATTATACCTACCCTAATCATCTCCGTAGATAAGCAAGTGGTACACCAAAGGTAACTGTTTTGTCATATGAAATTATAAGTATGTAATTATTTATTTTGTGTGTGTATATATACACACACACTACATATAGATAAATAGATACATACATACATTCTGTGTGTGTATGTGTATGTATATATAATTTTAAAAATCAGTAGTATATTTGATCATGGAATAGAAAAGATTCTTTGATTAACTAAGATGAAAATATGTACCTGGATAAGTTAACTTGATATTTTATCCCTGCTTATTAAAATCATTTAAATTACTTGACAATCCACTTGTAACATTGCTTAGCTATGCTAAATTCAAGAGCCACTGATTATCTTCGGTTTGCCAGCTGGATATGTTTTAAGTGTACCGACATTTAAACTCCCTGTCTTTTCTTATACTTCTGGCTGAATCTGATGGTACTTTCAGTGAAATAGGAGTTATAATATCTTACCTATAATAGTATTCTTAGACAAGTTCTTCTTTCTTACTAAATGTAATCCATATTGTCTATTTAGATTTTTGCCTACTCTGAAATGCCTGATGTATTCATGGCAAATCTTTTCAACTTTTAACTTCCATTTTTCATTATAGCCATTTTCTTTCAACTGACTTCCGGATAGTGGCTATTACTTTGTTTATATACTGTATTTTATTTTATTTTTCTAATTGTGACTCCCATACAACAGCTCAAGGGCTCTTCTCCTGCCAGTAGCTAGCAGTTTTCCATTTGCACCCACTTCCATTAGTAAAGGCTGATTCCTAACTTAGAGAATGAAGAATTCTGCAATCAGAGTAGCTTTATACTTTCACCTTAGAAGAAAGGGAAAAGGGGCCAGGGAACTGCTTTAATAATGTGAATATTTTAGCACAATTTTGCACTCTGCTTCTTTACTTTCTTTAAAACATCTAATCACATAAATAATTTATCACAGAACTTTTGGACATCAATCACTGAGACTCAGCACTTTTGCCAGGACAGCATTACGATATGCAGAATGACTGCAAAAGTTTGGCTTTGGATATTGATGCAAAGTTATGTCCTTGAATAATCTGAACTGAATCTAAGACTTTATCACACTTCCCACCATTTCAGGGTGGACTTCATGATATAAAAAAACAGACTGTGTGGCTTCCAAACTCTGTGACCTATTAGCTGTGGGACCTTGGGTAAGTTGGTCAAGAGCTCTTAGTATTGGCTTTCTCACTGCTAAACTAAGTATATGTTCTAAGCACAGGTCCTACACACGGTAAGCACTCAGCAAAAGTGAAACAGAATAAAATAAGTGTTGGCTATGGTAAACTTCACCAGGTGATTTAAGTTGTAAAATTATAATAATCTAAAAATGTATTTTCATGTGCCTTTTAGAAACAGGAACATTGCTACGAGTATTTTCCAGGTTGTTCACACTCATGGTGATTCTGTGGCCCAGCAAGTTGGAACCAAGAGCCAAAAAATTGTGTTCAGTTCCTATGCAAATCTGTGTATGAGGACCGGGCTATTATACCACACAGTTCAGAGTAAAAGAAATGTGGTTGAGTCTCTACTTACTCTTTCTTCTGCTTTCCCAATGAAATAGGTTTTAGTACATACACAGATAAGTAACTACGCTTCTCCGTTAGAACTACCTAAGAATCATAGATCATTTTGTAGATACATTTTTATTTTATTCTTTTTTAAATATTGAAATTATGTATTATGGGCTTCTTACATGCAAGACTGTGCGCTGGAAATAGAAAGATGATCAATTCCTTGGCCTGTATCCTTTTCTAGACAGAAGAGAACCACAGGTAATTAAAGATACTTTTTAAAGGATACTGGAAGTATCAATAAAGTGAAGTGTTAAGGAAGTACAAAGCACCTCTTTCTAGAAGTACTTTGGAGTAACTGATGAATGCATCACTAAGGCAGTTGTAAATGCAGAAACTACTTTTCAGGCTAAGGCAGAACCCATTCTTAGCATTGATTTGTGCTCCCATTAGATGCAGGTATGCAGCTGGAAAGTGTTGGGAATCAGGCCGCAATAAAAATATTAATTATCCTCTTGGTGCCAGACCAGCAAACAAGCAAGTTTATTTCTTTCCCTAACAAGATATACTCTAATTAGTGGCTATGATCATTAACAGATTATACCGCGTTTGAGTCCCAGGAGGTGACTATCTCAAGTCCTGCTCTTACTACTAGGCCAATGGATACGTACGCTCATTTTTATTCCTCGGGATTAAAGTGTTAAGCATTATTTAGTTTAGCAATTTTAAATTTAATAATTGTCTTGTTTATTGTCAGTATTAAAAGCAAAACAGATACACTGTAAGTGCAGATTGTTAATTAGTGGTGACATTGTCAAAAGGAATTCAAATAGAAGTACTGTAGAAATGCCTTCAGATAAAATATGATTCATGGCATAAAATTATTATAACTGTATTAAAATAATAATCCACAGAAATACAAGGACTCTTGTGGGCCAATGTTTTCCCCCTTTCCTTCACACACTTTGGTAGTTAGTCTTGTAGTTCAAAAAGATGCTTTTAAACACCAAACCATATAGCAGCATATTCAAATAAATAGTTTAAATATCTTAATACAGTTCTTTGTCACAGCACCATTAAAACACTCTTTCTGCATATGTATTAATGTATTATGTGTTCCAAAAGATGCATCTGTGAATGTAATACAACAGCTAAAGTATCATTAACTTACGTGTAAATGTTTTGTCTTTGTCACTAGGTGGCGCCTATACGTAAATAGTTGTAGAGCATCAGTTCCACTTAAGGCAAAACAGGCAGTGAAGGAGAGAAAAGTAAGCTATTTTATTAAATTTATTTTGTATTAAATATTTGTGAAGGAAATAATGTAGAATTCACAAACCTTTTTTAAGATTAAGGGAAAACATTAAATACGTATTATTCTTTTTTCAAAAAAGATGAACATTGATTTTGGAAAAATCCACGGGGTGTTACCAGGGGAACATGTAGAGCCACTTAGTCTTGATCTCAGCTTGCCATCCTATATCATAATCTCCCAGCTCAAGGAAATTCTGCAATCCATAAAAATTAATAAAAAATAAAAACTGTAATTATATATGGCAGCATTACAAGTCTGTTTTTTGTAGTACTATTTAATGATCAATGTCATATAAAATGTCTAGTCTAATAGAAATTTTTGTGAGAAATGGTAAATGAACACCAATTAAGAGTCTTAAATTACTAGGACTAAAAGTGACATGCTAATAATCTAAATATATTCATAGGAGAGGATACGCAAATAATGCATGATAACAGAACTATCAATCATTATAAAAATTTCAGATGCCATATGAATCCATCAGAAGATGGTAATATTAATAGCTAAAATAACAGCTAAAAATGCCAGTTAATGTCAAATCTAAATTTTTAAAGAGAAATATGGATTTCTAGTCTTAGGTGTTAAAAATTTACTCAAAATAACCTTCCCAGAATAATAAAATATCACCAATAGAATTTGAAAGAAATCAAAAAGTAAATGAACATGCAGTAACCATTAAAATTTTATTACAACTCTTGGTACTGTCTACTATGCTTCACTAAATATTACATTGCATTTATTTATTGAAATCACAGTATTGAATTTAGGCAGCACAGTCTTAATAGCAGACTAGAAATATAGTGTCCAGCTCATGAGAAGAGTGAATGAAGAGTGAATGAAAGTATGTGATTGGTGTCTTAAGTTTAGAATGACCATTCTAAAAACAACACCCAAAAAAGAAAAAGAAAAATATTTAGAATGAAGCAAGCAGCCTAGGAAGATGATAAGTCAAAATTTATGTAACACAAACAATGGTATAAAGAAGTAGGGGAGCATCTCCAAAAGATAGTCCAAATCCAAATACGGCCAAGTCCTTTTTGTGTTTGAAATATAATATCTTTGTTTATTTTCCTATAGTGCAAAACTAGGACCAATTGGTGAAATTATGGTCAAAAGCAAAAGCCTTCCTTTTTTTTTTTTTTTTTACTAGGTAAGCATTTTGCTCTTCATCTCTGCTCACCTCAACCTCCATCTTCTGGGCTCAAGCCATCCTTCTTATTGCTGGAAATAGGACCACGTATTTTATATAGCAAAAAAAAAAAACAACAACAACAAAAAAAAACAAACAGTTCTGCATGTGATCGTCATATAGAAAACATTCAGATATTTTCTGTATAAAAAGATAGGAGGGATAAATGATTTGAGCAGATGACCTTTCAACATACAAACTCTACGAGCTTTTTATTTAAGACTATTGTTTGTATGTTAAATTTTACAATAATTTTACAATAATTTAGATAATCTAGATACTCTAGTAGTTGGAAACCAGAGTTAGAAATACATGCATGGTCTGTGTGCTAGAAATCAGTTTATCATAATAAGGTAGACCCACTAGGGCACTGTAACATCTGCAGCAGAGAAATGACCCTACCAACTTGTCAAAAGTCACTAGCAGCTCACAGTTTCAAGGCATTAGGCCCTAGAGTTCATGGTCACAGAGAATATTTTAGCTCTATTTTGTAGTATCCAATAACTGCCCATCATTCAAGGAGGGCAATTGTCAGTCACTCCTCTTGGGAATCCTTCTTAATATAGGATTTTTCTCTTAGAGAAACTATGCTATGTACCTCTATTTATACAAGTATTTGTATGTAACCGGATTTTCTAAAATGGTTGGCATCTAAAAGTTAAATTCTGTACTTGTTATACCCATCTTGACTGAATTTATTTTGAAATGAATGTGTGCTTGATTTGAGGCAATGCCAGAGAAGTATTTAAATGTAGTTTGTTCCAGGAATACATTTGTCTCAAACACTCCCTCCCTGCCTCCCACCCCGCCCCTTGTAGTAGAACTACTATTCATATTACCATGCAGCAATAGATAGGTAGAGCAGTATATTCTTCTGTGTCTTGATCCTCCAAATAACTCTCTTTTAATTCCTCCTGGCTATTAATAATTAAAAAAAAAAAAAAAACAACACTTATACTCTAGGATGACTGATTCCAGCCCAGTGGTCCAGCAAGGGTGAATCAACCTTGCATAACACACCCTTGACATTCGTGTGTGCTAGCATAAGAATTATAATTGAAATAAGGATTTTAGCATCTCTTCTCTAGATGCCTACCCTCCTTGGAGTCAGGTCAAATTTATTAAAGGAAGTTTTGTTTCTAGACAAGTTGTTTGAAATAAAACGACAGTATGTTGAAGTAACACAGTGTGTCTACAGCTTTTAAGTAAAATAGGGAACTTGGGTCCTGAAATAATTTCCTTTCAGTTTCAGTTATTTTATCCATAAAATGGGGAAAAAAAAGCATTAGTTCATAGAGTAGTTATATGTTTAAATGTGATAATGTATGTTAACCGCCTTGTATGTACTCAAATGTGTTTTGAAATCTGAGGTTTACATTGTGATAGTTTAAATGTTCTGTATAAGTGACTTACAACAGGCATTAAACATTGTTTGGTGTTTTCATATATCTGTATCTGTATCTTGATCTACAATAAGCTTAACTTTAAGTGTAGCATAAAACAGAACCTTCGATAAAGAGGTAACATGAGGAATGATATCCAGTTATCTTACACAGGTATAAAATTACCTATACATTCTTATGAATATTTTTCTAAAGTAAAATTTGGATTTTACTTTAATTATATATGAGAAGCAACAAAACAACATTTATAACAATTTATCCCACTCAGGCAACTTTTTTCCCACCAAATGTGTATATCTGTATACATTATGCATAAAATATTCATGTGTTAGATTGTCATGATATCACTTACATAAACTATTAAGCCACTACAAACAGATTTTTTTTTCAAGTATTACAGTTGCTTTCATTTTGATTTTGAAAAGATACATTCAGCTATCCATTGCTTCTATGGAAAAGGATGAGTAATTCTTAACACCAACCATTACAGCATTAATTCAACCATAAAAGGATACATCATGGACCTGGGGCAAGGGCAGGGGCAGAGGGGCGATAAAGGACAGAGAATATTATCTTGGGAAAGAGTGCAGCTCTAGAGATTTAACTGGTTCTTAGCTAGGCTGCATAATGGTGTCTGCAGCTCAAAGGTAAAGTATCTGATTATAGTTATACTAGCGGAAATAGGACAGACTTAATGAATCATTTTGTTATTTTGAGAGATTTTACTTTTATAGTTGCTCCATCACTAACAAGAAATTTCTAGACACCACGTAATATGTCTATTGCCTCATTTGTGTATTTACTGAATACTTATTATAACTAAAAAGTATTGATTGCCATTGTTCAGAGTGCTTGGTAACTATTATCTCACTTAGTCTTTATAATCTCATTTCATTCGTGAGGTAGGTACTATAGATGAGATGTCAAAATTTCAGTAACAATCCTGAGGTCATACAAGCAGAATATGATAGTTTTTAATGCATAAACCATATATTTAATCATTAGATTCCCATGAGCCTTCTGCGGTGGGTCTAACACCTAAACCACAGAGGCTCTGTGTCTTTAACATACACGCCTATCACTTAGAGACTTTGTTAGAAAGCATATTCTAATTTAGCAAGTCTGGGGAAGCCTGGGCTTTCTTCAACATTTCTAATAAGCTCTCAGGTGGTGTCAGTGCTGCTGGTTCATGGGCCATACTTCAAATGTCAAGGCAGTAGACGGTGTGAAGCGTCCATTTACATACTGTTTTGCCAGAAGCCAAAACTACATTTCAAGGACAAGTTGGTTCATACTTAGTCCTGTGGTATTAATAACAACTGAAATATCTGATATGTCAGCCCAATAGAATTGCTATGAGATTTTCTGGGACTTGCTAATAAATTTAGACTGATCTAATGTTCAGAATTTATGTGAGATAACTTTATAAAATGTAGTTTAATGGGTAAGGGTCAACAGTGTTTTGCAGTTAAAATACAATTCTGCTTAGATATTGGGTATTTTATCTTCACAATATGCTGAAGTAATCAAGTATAATCACTAACATTGAGGAAACAGAAACCCAAGTCAAATGGCTACCAGCACAGGGCACTTAGGCAGCAGAACAACACACATCCAGGCCTCCCCACACCACATCCTAACCCTTTCCTTCTCTTCCATCAGCCGACCTTGATATTGGACTCTATTCCACTAATTTACTAAAACTAAATAAAGAAAAACACTAGTACTGAAACAGCCAAGACAGCCACATTCTGGTTTTGATTTTAATATCAAAGGCCAAAGTGATTTGACAGCATTGAGTAATTTTCCATTGTTTTACATTAACATAAACCTGATTGAATACAAAACATGGCTGCATGTATCATTCTGTTATCCTGCTAAAAACAAAATAAAATTAAAAAAAAATTTTTTTAGTCTTATCGATTCCCTTAAAACCCATGGTCACTTATAGGAGAAGTATCAGTTATTTTCTAGATCTGTAGGTTCGGTGTTAACTGGCAGGAGATTGGTCATTTCGCCTTTTCCATTTATTTTACTGGAATTAAAGATGTTAGAAATACTATCTTCCTCATATATGGATGTGCTAAAATTTTATAAAATTATGCTCAGAGTTCAAAGTTGATCTCTAGATGTCAAGTGTATTTATCATCTGTAGAGGGCTAATCTTTTCACATAAAATAAAATTCCTCTAAGTTACTGTGTAGACAAAGTAATGAAGACAAATCAAGAAATGCTGTCAGTCTCTAGAAGATGAAAATGCCAGAATCTCTACTTGAGAAAACAAAACAAAAAAACAAAACAAAAACCTCAAAATAGACAGCAAAGATACTTATCAAGTTTAGGACCTCTAATCATGTTTATGATTTATAATGTTATTTTTCTGACAATTGACAAAATAGCTCCATTCTTCAAAGAAATGACTTTATTGGTTATGTCAACCATAAAAGGACACATCATGGACCTGGGGCAAGGGCAGGGGCAGAGGGGTGATAAAGGACAGGGAATATTATCTTGGGAAAGAGTGCAGCTCTTTCCTCATCCTCACTATGTTCAACCAATAAAGTTTGAAATGATTTTTTTTTTGAGACAGAGTCTCGCTCTGTTGCCAGGCTGGAGTACAGTGGCGCGATCTCAGCTCACTGCAACCTCCGACTCCCCGGTTCAAGCTATTCTCCTGCCTCAGCCTCCTGAGTAGCGGGGATTACAGGTATACACCGCCATGCCCAGCTAATTCTTGTATTTTTGGTAGAGACAGGGTTTCACCATGTTGGCCAGGCTGGTCTCCATATAACCTCGTGATCCACCCGCCTCGGCCTCACGAAGTGCTGGGATTGTGGTGAAATGATTTTAATAATAACGAGCTTATTTTGGAAAATTGTCTTTTCTTTTCAAGTGTACACGTACCTCTAAAAGTAAAGACTGGGTTATTGAGAGCCATACTAACACTGTAAAGGCTATGGGATCATCAAGTTTTACTGAATACATGGTGCAAGAGGCTCTCCCTGGGAGTTGAGAACTATGGTGCTCCAATCATGCTGAGCAGGAAACCCTAGGATCCCCCGCGTTACATGATAGTGGGTAGTTAGGATGGTGGGTGTTCTGGGATGAGCAATCCCTTCAACCCCTAACATGGCTTAATTATTCCACATTAGCCATCAGGATTATTAAAGCAAGCATCAAAATATCTGGCTAATTAAAAAAAAAGTTCAGATAGGGAATAATTGATGACTAATAGTTTTCTCCTCACATTAATTTTTGCTGGTATCTATTTCAGAAGATATGGATGGCATAAAAGTGAATAGGTGATATGGGTTCTGCACACTTCTCTCACTTTCATTGGCTGTTGCTTCCAGTCTCTCTGGTCTGTCCAGACACTCAGTTCCTCAAAGGCACCAAGCTCCTCCCAGCTTTTGGCCTTTAGACTTACGGGTCTCTCTGCCCACAATAAACATCCTCAGCCTTACTCATGGGCATTCCAGTGCTCTATGTTTCTTTAGTGGTACCTTTCCCTCAGAACACTTGCAATGAGCCATCCATCTAACTCATTTAATGTCTGACTTTTCTGCTAAACAATAACAATGTCAGAGAGTGTTTTTGCTTATTCACTATAGTATTCTTATCACCGTTCACAGTGCTTGGCCTCCAGTAGTTCAATATTTGTTGAACAATGGTTCATGAGCAAGAATGTAGACTACTGAGGCATTGCCCATGTTTACATCTCTTGAAGTAATGAGTGAATAACACCTTGTGCATATGGAGACAATTAATATGTAGTGAATCCTTAAAAGTAAAATATTTTGGAGGAAGAAATAGAGAAATATCTGGATGGGATTGTGAAGACATCTAATCTAAAATGAAAAAAGGCTTCTCCAGTAAGAACACACTTAAGTTTGACTTTTCGTATTTATGGGCTGTGACTTGCAAGGATTTACTATTTAGCTTTAGGAGGTGGATTCTTGATTTCCCTCTACATACACCTATTAGAACAGTAAAACACAGAGATGGCTAATTTTAGTTTTAGAGGTCATTAAGAAATTCCATCTTGTAGAAAGTAATTATTTCTTAGAGTTTTGGTTATTCACCACTGCAATTTGGAATGTTTGGTGTAATTTTAAAATTATTACATTTTTTCCACCTCTCTTCTATTCATCCTTTTGGCCACTGAAGCATTGCTGCATAGATTTGTGATATTTAAATAATGAGAAATGAGAGGCAAGTTACTTTCATTCAATACTTTTTAAAATTATTTAATAGCTTAAGCTTATCACCTTGAAAACTGCAATATATCAGTAACAATCAACACTCAGGTAAGACATCACCACACATTCTTCTCTTCAACAAATAAATGCTAAGTTGTGGTTCAAAGTCAAATGATGTAATTTCTGAGATAGCAGATTCAAATTCATCATTTAAGGATATCCTGGAAATATGCTATGGATGGAACTTTTATTAACTGTCCAGGAAGAAACATATTATTACTTCCTAAAAATGTTTGAACAAAAGCCGTTACTTTGAATGATGTATTCTCCATAGGTAATTGCTATTTAGATATCAGAAACCAGCTCACACAGACTCACACTTACACGTCTTTGTTTTACTCCTTTATAAGGAAGACAAGTTGAAAAACAAAATAAGATAATCCATCCCCAAAAAGTCAATAATGTTTTTCTTTTAAAAAATCCATTCTGCAAAACTATCTTTATGGCTGCTCAGAACTTATGACAAAGACTATATCCAATAACCAGGCTTCAAAACCTAAGCTATGTTCCATTGTTTGCAGTTACCTTGGATTTTAACTAGATGTGCAAGTTGACTTCTGACCATGGGGAATCCTCTCCATGAATGGATTATGGATTGTTGAGGCCATGGCAGATAACCAGTTCCACAGAAGCAACTTCTTGTTCTTCTGAGGAAGATCCATAGCACTGTGGAACAAGGAATATAAATGAGCGATGCCACAAGAGACTGCAAATGGGATTAAGAAAATATGACCCTCAAAAATGAACTCTGAAGGTGGAAAAATCTATTAGGAAAAACATTGTTGAAAAAAGGCAGGGATTTAAAATGGCTTCAGTTTTGTTAAGAGCACTGGTTAAGAGCCTTAGAATGTCCTTCTTAAGCATGTAACAAACTATCTCTTGATTCCAAGATCAGTAAGTGGCTAAGTTGTATAAATTTGTTGCAAAAACAAAGCATTTTTTTCAGCATTACCAGATTTAAAAAACAACTCAATTTTCTAGAGGGGAAGGCATCAAATGAAAATATTCAAATGTATGTAATAAAATATTTGACCTTTAATCAGTTTCAGTAAAATTATATTTGAAAGCTCCCCCACCACCACCCATAGTCATACACAACCACGTCAAATTTTAAACATTTTATAATGGCCAAAGAAGGTGTTTACATAGATCTGTTTATTAATGGAACTCACTTTTTAATCAGTTTTTAATAAATTGCTAATCCAGTTTAGCCTCAAATCAGTTCCATCCTTTTCCTCAATCCCTTTTCTGATGTCTAACAGTTAAAGTCCTATGCCAGGAACAGGGATTCCTGTGGTACGTTGGGAATTATCTGCTCTGGGTTTAAAAAAGTACAGTTTATAAAGTTCTCTCTCGTTTCTTCAGCCCCTATGAAGATTGATAAAGGCATTTCCAGAGGCAAGTGAAATTCTTCCCCTCCCTGCTTGTTCTCCTCCAGGCCCTCCTCTTCCTCTTCCAGCTCCTCCTCTTCCTCCTCCTCCCCCTCCTCCACATATTCAGCCTCTTCGACCTCTTCCTCCTCCTCATCTTCGACCTCTTCTTCCTCATCTTCGACCTCTCCTTCCTCCTCCTCGCTCTCCTCCTTTGCATCACACATCTCCTGGTCATACTCATCATCATTTTTCTCCTCCTCCTCCTCTTCCTTCACCAGCATAGGGGCAGGAGACTGGTTTTCCTCTGGGGTAGGACTGAATGATAGGGGATTCTGCACAAGGTCATACAAAGTTTCCTGCAGCGCCCAGCTTTCCTCGCTGCCGCCAGGGGGCGCGCCGTTTCCGGAGGATCCGGCCGGCGAGGCCTCGCCTCCCACCAGCGCCTGCGGCGCCCTCATGGCCTTCTGCTGGCGCTCCAGCTCCTCCTGCTGCCTCATGTCCTCGTAGATCTGGTCCATGATGAACTGGGTGGTGTTGCGCGGCGCTCGCATGCCAGGCACTCGCCACTCGTACGGGCTGGCCGGCCGCAGCAGCGGGCTCAGATCCGCAGGCGGGCTCCGCGAGGAGGAGCGGCGAGGGTGGTGGCGCGGGCCGCGGCCTCTGCGGCCCCTGCGGCCCCAGCGCTTCTTCCTGCCTGGGGGCCTCGCCCAGCCAGGGTTCCAGGATCCGCTCCAGCAGGAGCAGCAGCAAAAGCAGAGCGGGTGCAGGCCGTACACAGGAATCACTTGCACCCGGCCGGGGGGTCTCGGGAATCCCGGAGGGGGTGGGCGCCAGGGCCCTCCCCAGCACCCCCAGTTAGAGCACACGGGTGGTTGGAACCAAAACCCCGGGCCGTGCTGTTGCTTTGGCTGTTTCCTTGGGGGCCCATACTCGGTCTTGGGGCTATAGTGGTGCCATCTATTGTACACGGGAGCGCCCCGGCGCCTTCGGTGGCAGGACGACCAGGAGCGCAGGGAGGCCGAGGGTGCCCCGCCACCGCCCAGGTTCAGAGGGTCTTCTCTCATGTTGAGGGTCTCCGTCATGGTTCAGGGAGCTCTGAGAGGTCTAGATGGTAGCGACCCAGAAGCTGTCGTCAAGTTTGGCCAAACAGGACGGTCGGAAGAGCGTCGTCTGGTCACCCTGTCTCTTCACGCAGCGCCACGTGTCTGCCCCTGGGATCACGTTTTCCTCTCCAGGAGGCCGCTGTCTTCCTGGTTTGCTCGCTCTTCGGTCGTAATCTCTTGTCCTTCGCACCCGGGTTGTCTCGCCCAGGTATGCTGGGTGAGACTGGGGCTGGGTAAGGATGGTGGGGGAGGAAGGTGTTGGCAGGTGACACGCAGTAAGACACACTCCTGGGTCCCCCCACACCCGGCTCGGCTGAGGCGCGGGCGGGGGCCGGGGAGGCAGGGTTTGCGCGGTTACCTTGCTGCTCCCTCTCAACCCAGGTGCTTCACTGTCGCCGTCCTGGCGGGACTGGTGTGGCGCAGGCCGCGGCAGCCTTTAAATACCCGCTGTGGCCTCCCGCGTCCCTACCGCGTTCTTGGTCACCCAGGGCAACAGCCAATTGGGGTCGAAATCGTCCTCCCCGTGCGCAAGACCGGGTTCTGGCCAGAACCAGGCTCCAGGTGAACATTCGCAGGGGGCTTGTGACGCAGTGTTTGAGGGAGGCGAAGGGGGGTCCAGGCTGAGTTTGGGCTGCTCAATCAAGCAAGGCTGGAGAGAGTTTAGCGGAACTCGTGTATCGCCTTCAGTCAGGAGTTTAGAAGATGGGCCTTCAGCTGAGCCGGGTGGGGACGGGAGAACTTGAGTATTGGAAACCCCACATTCTACATCTTTGGATGGCCTAAGGGATAAAGGAAAATTACTGAAGAAAGAAAACTTGGCCCAACCTCTTACCTTCTGGCGGGTGCCAACTCTTCTTACTCCTGGGAATCAGGATTCATAATACGTAAAACAAGACCACAAACATTTTTATTACATGTGCTCACTGACAAATAATCCTGTCATCTACCCTGAGAGATAGGCGTATCTTAGCACCTGTCACAGATGAGGGAACTGAGGCATTACTTTCCTCGTGGTTGTGGGGCTAATAAATTTCTGGGCTACTATTTAAGCCTAAACCTGTTTGACCCCAAAGTTAGGTTCTTAATGACATTACTATATGCTCTACCAAACCACCAGTAGGACTCTTGTGATAACTAAATGGCATACGTTCTGGAAGGTACTTTGCTATTTGTAATATACCATACATATGCACTTCAATTAAACAAATATTATTACCAGGATGAATACCACAGGTTTGTCCTTGGGAATAGAATATTCCCATTGTCTTTCCTTTTGTCCCTTCACTGACCATACAGCATATACAAGGGAAGCCTTTAAAGCATTGTGGTTAAGCATGTGGATTTTAATTTAAATAAATGTGATTCAACTTCAACTCACCAATTACTAATCTCCTTAAGCCCTGGTTTCCTTACCCATACCACAGTTATACAGGAACATTTTTTCATACTGTTGTGTAAAGAATTAAATGCATATAGCAGGTTCCTCTAATAATGTTTTACCCAAAGTCATTTCCTTATAACGTTGCTGAGGCAAAACAACAACAAAACCACATTTTTTAATATGTCTTTCCACTTAAAAGTAGCAGTTTCCAGGAACCTGTGATGCTAAGTGAGGACTTACTATAATTCCTTAAAGCACTTAGTGCAGGTACCCTGTAGGTACTCAGTAACTGTTAACTATCACCTTTATATTTAAATACTTTGTGACTTATAAAGGAGGTGATATAGTACATGTAAAGACACTTGTGCTTAATGCAAAAATAGGTATCCCCCTCCCCTCCCCTGGCTTGTTTCCTTGTCCTGTGTGAAACGTCAAGGAAAGTGCTACCGTACTTGAACCTAGAGAAAACCGTCTCAGGGTATATCCCTTTATTATTTTCTGTGCTGAGTGGAATTACACAAAATGGAACACTGCCCGCTGGGAACTTCAGTCTCTATAAGACTCCATTAAATGCCAGAAAAGCAAAATGTATGAAAGTCCTGAAGCTAGCAAAGGTCATTTATGCATTCCTGGCTGAAAATTGAGAACTTTATAGGGGGTCTTGGATCAGGACTCCAACGTTTGCCCTGGGACCTGTAGAATCCACAGGCTTCATTTAATTTCATTTGCTCTGTGGTTTGCTGAGGACAAGCCTGCTTGACTCAAAGTACAGAATGCTGACATGTTTAGCCTACAGTATCCCTTTCTAGATATGGACTCACCTGTGGCAGTTATTCTGACCCTGCTTTACTTCATCAAAATGGAATGGTGAGAGCCCAGATTTACTTTTCTAAGGACATGTGTGTCATGCAAAAATGGGTTTAAATTGAGAGAATTATAGATGGACCATGTTGCTGTAGTGGAATTCCAGTCAGTTTCTTTTTGTTTTAAAAGAAGTGGTTAACTCATTTTACAGGTGATTAAGGACATCAGTTTTTGATCAGTTGATGTGACCTCTATACGACTATTCTTGGCATTATATACTTTTTACATGGTGAGAATGTTTACTCTCCATGTTAGAAAAACATTGACACATTATTGACTTGCCCAAATTTTCTTAAGAGAAGCAGCAATTTATTATTTTGATTATGATTTTAGTTTTACTGAGATTAGAAATATAATACAAGTTTTGAATGTACTGGTAAATTGTCTAAGAAAATTTACCACCAAAGCATGTTAAATAAAAAGTCAGACATTGAATTAATTTTTAATGACACATTTTTATAGTTTTTCTTTTTTTTTAGTGACAAATGATTGCATATATACATATGTGGTAACGTGATCTTTTCATACATGTATACTTTGTGGAATTATCAAATTAGGCTAATTAGTATATTACTTCAAATATTTGTTATTTAATTGTGGTGAGAATTAAAATCCTCTCATAGCTATTTTGAAATGCACAATACATTAGTGTTCATTGTAGTCACCTTGATGTGCAGTAGAACACCAAAACTTATTCCTTCTCTCTACTTGTAACTTTGTACCTGTTGACAAATGTAAGGACACATTTTTAATTTACCCATATTCTTTCAATACCATGAAATGAAATATTCTGATTCAATATTGAAATATAACAATTCATCCTCTTGTTGAATATTGTATTAGCTTTCTGTTGCTACATAACAAATGATCACAACCTTGATTACTTAAAACAATAAGCTTTTATTATCTCAAGTTTTTCAGGAGTCAGGGGTCCAGGAATTGCTTAGCGGTCTCTGTCTAGGAGCTCAGCTGGCTATGATATGGTTTGGCTGTGTCCCCACCCAAATCTCATCTTGAATTGTTGCGCCCATAATTCCAACATGTTGTGGGAGGGACTCGGTGAGAGAGAATTAAATCATGTGGGCAGTTTTCCCATACTGTTCTTGTGGTAGTGAGTAAGTCTTTAATCTGATGGTTTTATAAGAGTACCTTGCCTTTTTTAAAAAAAAAAAAAACTTTATTTTTTTTCTCAAAATGTTATAAATGTTATTTCTCCTGAGTATCTATAGTACAGAGAGCTTTATACATTTATCTAGTAATGAATAGAATCTAGTTTAACACTGATCTATTTTTACTAACAGTTCCTTAATTTTCAATTGGTGTTTATCCTTTTATTCCACGACCTTAGCTCTTTTTCTAGGCTTCTGCCACCACAAAATGTTACTTGTAAAACTAGATCCCAGCAATTCCATAATCTAAGATGACCTGTACTTCGCCTCTGCTTTCTCCCCTAATGCAGAGTCAGTGAGGGCAGCATTAGTAAGCCTGGTTCAGGGGAAGGTAACAGACCTTCAGAGAAAGGGTCCCAGGTCCACAACCAAGGCAAGTGAACTTGTCAGACAGATGAAGCCTCTAACTAGAAGAAAGGATCAGTGCATTCATGGATGTACCACCATCCAGAAATCTCCCAGTGGCTTCCATACAAAAACTGACATTTCCAAAGATGGGAAGAACAGGTCTAGGAGGCAGAAAAGTGTCTTCCAGCAAAGTCTTCTATAGCCCAAAGAGTGAGTGGGCTTTGGTAGCAAAAGCTTTGAAGGCTTCATCCTGGGTGAATCTGACAAGGGCTGGGACCGGGCTGGGGCCAGGCTGGACCTGCAGCACCTCCTCAGTTCCACCTCCTCTTTCCTGGCCCCGCCTCAGTGCATGCTGCCTCAGTTTGCCATCTCAGCAGAGAAGCCCCCATTACCGGGGCTGGGCATGCCCAGGGCAGGTGTGGGGCCTGTAGCGGGGTGGCAACAAGTGGTGGGTGTCCCTGTAGTGGAGGCTCAGCACACAGCTTCTCAAATGAGAACACGTGGGAAGCTGCTGCCTTCTTTTCCCTTTTGGTCTTCTTGGGGCCACCCTTCAGCTTCTGCTTTTCTTTATCTTCCCTGTTTTGAGGCCAGGAGGGAGCCAGTATCCTGGCCACTTCTTCTTGAGAGCTAGTCCCCTCCTCTTCATTAGAAGAGAGCCCACCTCCTGCATCTGCGTGGGGAGCTGGTGCCTCACTCTTGAGTCCGCAGCAACGCTTCAGCCTCTCCCTGATGAGCAGACCTTTGGCCAGCAGCTTCCAGTTCCCTAGAGCCCACTTCTCTCTTTTCTCCTTTTGCTTCTTTTCAATGATCATCTGCTCATTTTCCCAGGCGGACAGGAGCACATCCTTCAATTCCGCGCAGACGATGTATCTGCCAGTCATGGGATGGGAGTGGCCACCATGGAAATCAAAGCCAGTGATGACCTGGGCACAGCTGATGTCCAGCTTGCGGGCCACATGTTGTAGATGGGGCAGGTCCTCCAGCTGGACACAGCCAACAGTCATCATGGTGGGCAGGAAGAGGTACACATTCCCTGACTTGTTCTGGGCACCTGAACAAGTGGGCGGGAGCCCACGGCCACGAGAGGCTGATACTCCTCTGTCTGCCAGTAGCCAAACAGGCCCAGGTCATTTTGTTCCTCCAGCTGGTGCTCAGCAAGTCGGGCTTTCCAGGCATAGTTGGAATAGCCTTTCAACATTTTGTAGGACACTTCTCCATGCCTCACCACTCTTGCTTTCTTCAGCCATGTGTCCCTGGAGTGAAGAGTGTGCACACAATCCCTGGAGTGGGATTTTTCATGACAATACCCACTTTTTCACGACAATACCCAAGGATGGCAGCTGTCTCTGGAGAGATGGCCTCATATTTTAGGGGATGCTGCTTCAAGGCATACAGTGAGTGGTTCTTATATAAGCCAATGGCAGTGGGTAAAGACTGGTCCATGTATTTTGCCTGAAATTCCAAGTCTTTCTTCCCCTGTCTATAAATAGGCTCTGATATGGTCTTAAGGTCTTGCCGCATCACTCAGCAACAGCCCAATACTTGCAGGTCACTGTCATCCAGGCTGGGATGTACCTCTGTGTGACATCTCTGACCTAGCAGTCACTGTCCATGCCTACCACATAGGTCATAGGCTTGGTGGCATACCTGTAACAGGTCAGAGGCTGGACCACCGCGTTGTGCACACAGTCCACACGTATCCACCTTTCCTCCTGTTCACGGCCTCTAGCCGCTGATCTACACCAGCCGGGATCCTTCTTTCTGCCTTCTGATCTACACCAGCCGGGATCCTTCTTTCTGCCTTCTCACCATCGCTGGACATTTTCTTTCCTCTTTTACTGCTCTAAGAGCTTGAGGATGCCGCTGGAAAGCTTGGTTCCTTATGATGGCTCCCATGCTGGGTGCTGGAGGCACTCTTGGTTCCAGCCTTTGTCCTCTGAAGAGCAGGGGCCTTCCTCTGCTTTGGAGGGCTGGGCTTAGAATCTTCATCAGAGGGAGCAAAGTTTTCTACAGTGAAGAGCTCAAAATCAGAGCCATTGCCAGCCTCATCACTCCCACTATCCTCTTTATAAAACACCCTGGAGGCCACTTGCCACTCTTGGCCATGTGGATGTCACATGGTTGCTTCCTCTTGCTTGTCCCTCATGCCCTCATCTTCCTCGCTGGAGGAGGGCTTGCTCTGTTTCCTTCTGCCTCCCTGTTCCTCTTCCCTTTGGCACTTGGTTTGCAGGTGCCCTTAGCAAAGGTTTCCTCTTGTTTGGTTTATTTGCTGGTCTTTGGCTTGGTGTGATTTTCTAGAACTTAGCTGGAAGTTTCTGAGGAGCCTCCAGGATCCACAGTCAATCTCTCCTTGGAAGGTTTCTTTCCTTTTGCTGCTGCTGACTTCAGAGGAATTGACTGTAGAGACATTACCATCCAGGTCAGAAGCACAGAGCCTGGAGAATCAGTAAGAATATATGGACTGATTCCTCATCATCTCCAGCAGAGTAAATAGGAAATTTTCTTTCCAACGTAGTCTACAGGTTATCTTGTTCACTGTCTGAATGAAAGCTCTGCATTAACTGTAAATGTTCCAGTGAACCACTTCACCAGATTAGAGAGGTAGTAGGTGTCCACATCTCGAGGAGGCACTCTGATAAAGCAGGCTGGAATGATGGAGAGGCCTATAGTATGCAGATCTGGCTGCCTGCAGATGTTATTTCAATAGAAGCCATTTGCTAGCAGGCAGGACATAACTTGTGTGTGTCCTCATGGACCTCTTTATTGAAACATCTCATCGTCCTCTGAAGGTGTGTCTCAAACTCCATTTTTATCTTTTCACTTCTTTCTCTTGCCTTTGCCTGCTCTGGCATTTCAGTCTTTATCTCCATTGGCTTCACAGGAAGGAGAGATTGAGAGAGGGCTGTGCTTTCTCTCATGTCACCCAGCACAGGCTCACTAAGTTCTTCAACCTCTTCCCACTCACCTTCACTTTCTTCCTCTTCTTCATTGCTGTCTTCATTCATGGTAGCCCCTCTCTTCGGATGGTGTGCCTTCTTGAGGTCACTTGGAAAGTCCCTGAAGTCATCTGCATCGCTGAGGACTTCATTCTTTATAACCTTGAGGTTTTCAGATTTAACAGTCGCCTTGGCCACTTTCGTTTTTGCTGGACCATCTGCTGAACCCCCAGGATCACTGTAGCCTCTCTTCCTCTTTCCTTGTGAAACTTTGGAGAGAAGGCTCTTCTTTGGGGGTATCTCGTCTTCAAAGGCATCCTCCTTCTCCATCTCACACCTGGCCTTGCTCTTGCCCTTGAACTACTTGCTTGGTTTGTGTCCCTGCTGCCCTTGTCAGCTGTGCATTTCCGAGCCCTGTTATTTGCTGGGGTAAAATCCACTTCGTGAGTGACGTGATGCACTGGCCATTGTACGCTGGAGTGCAGGATCTGCCCCAAGGATGAAACCTTTCACTTTTGGTTCACACTCACTCTTGCCTGTTGCCATGTAAGACATGACTTTGCTTCTCCTTTACCTTCTGCCATGAGTGTGAGGCCTCCCCAGCCAAGTGGAACTGTGAGTCCATTACATCTCTTTTTCTTTATAAATTATGCAGTTTTGGGTATGTCTTTATTAGCAGCATGAGAACAGACTGATACAGGGTGTAATTAAGGTGTTGAATGATTTGGGTTCTCATTGATGGGCTCAATTCAGAAAAATTCACTCCTAAGATCATTTGTATCGTTGGCAGAATTCATTTCCTTGTGGCTCTAAGACTGAGGGCTCTGCCCTTTAGATGTCTGTTGCCCGGAGGCCACCTTTAGGACTTGAGGCCACCTACTAGTCCTAGGGGCCAAGGGCGGTTCCTAAACACTGTCCACAGTTCTTGCTGTGGGCTTCCTCAGTGGGGCTGCTCACATCATCAAACTGGCAAAGAGAATCTCTCTGTAGTTTATCCTATCAAGATGGAAAGTTACAAATATAAATACAGACATATACCTGTATGTGCGTGTGAAAGTGTGTGTCTGTTTATCATAATTCTGGCCTTGACATTCTGGCCTTGACATAATTCTGGACTTTCCATCACCTTTGCCATAGTCTGTGGGTTAGAAGCAAGGCCCAGGTCCCGTGGACACACAGTGTGGAAGGGCTGGGGGAGTGGATATGACACAAAGGTGTGAAGACCAGGAGACCAGGAGGCAGACAATCTTACCATCTGTTTCCCACATATATGAAGTAAATTGAGTCCCATATGTCATTCATACTCGCTTGTTACTGCTTTGTTTGGAAGACTTTAATGACACTGTTGGCCTTTTTGAAATTGTCGTTAAGTGCCGTAGGATGGCGCAGGCTCTGCTATGTTTTATGTTATGCAGAGCATTATGTTTTTAAGTTGAAAACATATTGCAATTTTGGTGTTGTTTTTTGTGCATTTGTGTGACTTGAATCTTAGAGTTCTAACACTTGATGGCAGTAGTAGCTCATTCAAAATACAGTAAGCAATTGTTCCTGTACAAAAGAAACTGAGAAGTAAACATCTCGTTTTTGTTTTATCATGAAGTTTTAAACGATTCCAGGTTGCAGTATTAATTACCTTTTATTCTTGTGCGTAAAATTGGTTGTTTTTTTCATACTTTAGCATTTTTCATTTTGGCTTCGAAAAAGCAAACCTCTGCCTATTAAACTGGTAAATAAAATTCTTCAGAGAGAAGTTGGATATGCCCGATCTGCTCAAATAAATTAATCAAATATTTTTAATATTTATCTATGTCACTAATACAGTGCTATGTGATACAAAAATAAATAGAACGCATATTATATTGTCAGACTTGCCTTTTCCCACTGCAGACGTTCACCCAACGTTTTAAAACCAAAGGGTCATCGCCATCTTGTGGTCACAGAGGCTAAGTACAAAGTATTAAGCCTTGCTAGCTTTTCAAAGGTGTGATAAAGAGATTCAAAGTAATGTATTGCTTTCTCTTAATAATTTGGGAAGTTGTGGGGTTAGTTGGCAGATTTTTTGAGGTGTGTTGTGCATCAGGGGATACGACCGTGGTTTTTTATCAATTTATGAATCCTCGAGTCATTTTAAGCAAATTTTGAAGAGGAAGTTAACGTTGTGATGACAATGTTTCTATAGATTTAGAGAAATGAGAAATGCCAGTTTTATAAATAATAGTACCATGTGTAGGTATTTGTTTCCACCTTTTGAAATTATTATTGATCCTATAGCAATTCAAGATTTTCAGAGCATTAACACAACATATTGTGGTTATGGCATCTGAAAAACATGGGTACTCATAAATGTTTACATAGGAATTGTTAGTCTGGTCATGTTTGCTTATAAGTAGTTTTAAAGTATAATGTATGATGGGGCAATAGGATGCAGTGCTCATTTTTTTCTTGGCAAATAACCTGTAATATTTAGAGAAAAATAAACATATATAGCAATTGAATATGAAAAATAATTTGATGCTTAAAAATATATATTGTGTTTTAATCAGAAGTCAGTTTTAAATTTAGAGTTTTCAAATGAGAATTTGAGGCATTTGAAATGGCCACTTAAATATGATACAGTTAGCAGGATCGCTAAAATATTATCACATTTTAAGAGTTATAGTAGGCACTTCATCCTTCTAGAGTTAATGTCAAATTACATGAGAAATTACAGAGAAAATTTGTGAGTAGGCAGTCATAATGCCTGTGAGAATGTTGGCTAGCACCATAACATTTGTATAATAATGCCCTTTTTATCCCAGTATTTTATTTTATTTATTTCAGTTTATTTCTTGCTACAGTCTCTTCTTCCCCAAGATTCTGTAATAATTGTATGCTGAGTAGGCTGTGAGAACAGAAAGTTATTTTATGCCATTTATGTGGGGGTGGGGGGGAGTCTGTTGTCGTCAATAATGTTCTTGTAGGCAGGACCTCATTAAGACTTCCATGGACCCCTTTCTTCATAAAACATTAATTAAATTATATTTTATGGCTTGTTGCTACAGAAAAGAATATAATCCAGGTTTGACTGATTATTGTACATATATTGCTATTACCATGTTCTCTTTATTTTAAAAGAAACTAAATATTTTTATAGGTTCTTAAGCTCTTGCAAGCTGTGGGCACTGTGCCTACTGTACCTAATGAATAAGTCAGTACTGTCCACTGGGAGTCTTCTCTCACCCTGAAGGCACTAAGGATCTCAGTCTGTCTTTTTGCTGATTTTCCAGAGGCCAGATACCTGGAGGACTACTCTGGCCTCAGAAATGTTCCCTCCATGGTGCTTGAAATAAGGCACTTGATCAGTGGGAAGTCAGTGTTGCATACAAAAAGATGATGCTGATCTTTGCACCTCTGTCCAGTTGGTGGTACTTTAGGTGCAACAATGGAGTGGAATGGCACAGGATTTAGAAGTTGGTTGTTGATCCAGGCCAAGTTATTTAAGCTCTCTTCTCTGATTTGTTACTTAGAACTGTGATTATCTCCAGCTCCTAGGATATTGTGAATTAATACATGCCGAACACTTTAGTAGATGCCTGGCACATAAAGTTTGTATCCAGTAATAGGTTGCTATTATAACAATGTGTGTATTCATGAATTAACTTTTAAATAACATTTATTATGCTTCAAAGTTAAACGCTAGGCCTAAAAATGATTTTCTGACACTGTCCTCTGAAGTATGCTCTCTTATGGCTTCTTCTATTTTATAGCAGTGATGTTGTGTAGCTCTCATTTCTATTTTAATAAGAGCTATGCAAAGTTGTCCTGTGGCTGTATGGACATTCTAGGAGCTATAAGTTTGTCCACTGACAGTGTAAATCATTTAACCTCATTAAAATGCATAAACGATAAGACGTAGCAAATGACTTTTCTTTCTCCTATATTACTTTTATTTATATTACCCACAAATGAAAGCAAAGGTGACATTAGAAGATAATTTTGGCTAAAAATATGTCTACATGTTTAAAGTAACTGAATTTTTCGAAGAATCATTGAAATTCTTTTTCTTAAACTATAACAAGTGAATAAAAACCAAATCATCCACTTGGCTACCTCATTGGCATAGCAGAACTTGAAATGTCAGTGACTTGTGTATTTCTTTGTTCACGTAGAGACATGATCAAAGGATAACTATTCCATCCCAGAGATATAATAGTAAAAAGCTTTCATTAAATGTTACTAATATTTCCTTATTATTCCCACTGCTATCGTCACTATTTTTTATGTGTTTCTGGCAGTATTTAAGAGTAGAGAAAGAAGGTCATTATCGATGGTGAATCACCATTTGCTTATACTACTAGGATTTGGAGATTGTGTTAGTTAGAATTTTAGATAGGTCTCTGAGATTCCTGCCTTCTTGTTATTCAAACATTCTTCTAGGTACTGTTAAAAACAAAAATTATAGTGCTGGGCGCAATAGCTCACCTGTAATTTCAGCACTTTGGGAAGTGGAGGCAGATGGATCACAACGTCAGGAGATGGAGACCATCCTGGCCAACATGGTAAAACCCCATCTCTACTAAAAATACAGAAATTAGCTGGGCGTGGTGTAGTCCCACACATGCACCTGTAGTCCCAGCTACTCGGGAGGCTGAGGCAGGAGAATTGCTTGAACCCGGCAGGAGGAGGTTGCAGTGAGCGGAGATCACGCCACTGCACCACTCTATCCTGATGACAGAGTGAGACTCCGTTTCAAAAAAAAAAAAAAAGCAGATGTAATTAAAGCCCCCAACCAGTTGGCCTTTTTAAGGTCATATGAAGGTTTCCTGGGTGGGTCTGCCCCTACCAAAAGAATACTTTAAAAGAGGAGAACTTTTTCTAGATAACAGAAGGTGAGGAAATCAGAGATTGAAAGTAGAAGTAGGATTTGACCTGCCATTGCTGTGTTTGAAAATGAAGGGGGCCTTGTAATGCGGAGTGTGGGTGCCGTTCCAAAGATGTGGGAGCCTCTGGCTGACAGCTAGGTACTGGGGACTTCAGTCTTACAACCACAAGGAAAAAATGCTTCCAAAAAGCCAGATAAGCCTGGAAGTAAATTATTTTTGATGTCTTTCATATAAGAGGCTAGCAAGGAACAACTGGATTTTGGTCTTTTGAACTCTTAAGCAGAAAACCTAGATGAGTCTTGTGGAACTTCTAATCTAGAACAACTATGACATAAATAGTTGTTGTTTGAGCTGCTAATTTTATGGAATTTTTTGTCAGGCCACAGTAGAAATCTAATATATGTGTACAACATAAGGATACAATTCTACTTTTAGTCCTGTGCATGGTCATATAGTTATTGCAAAGTATATCTAAAAAGTAAAAACAAAGGCTTCTAAATCAGTTTTTAATTGTCACTGGTTTGTGGCATTTGATGATTAGATGGTCATTCTATTTTAAGGTTTTTGACTTTTGGGATATACAGTTTTGATTGAATGCATGATTAATTTTTCTCCACAGATCTCAAGCAAATTAACATATCCTTTTTGTTATTAAAGACATATTAGCGTTATACTTTGAAATTGAAATAGGAAAATCTTTATGCACCTAAAGTGGAATACATTAGAGCAATGCTCTCTAGCTGTTACATTTTGAAAATTTTTGATTTAACTGTAGTTACATGTAGTGGCTTATAAGGAATCGTATGGAGCAATGGGGAAAAATTTAAATAATTTAGACAAAAATATATTTAATTGAAAGATACAGTTGAAAAATATATATAGTATTTTTCAATGCTGGAGGAAATACATTGTCAATTAATTGTCTCTTTTTTAATATATTAATTCAGAAATAGACTATGAAGTGATGAAAACGTTTGATACTAAACCATCTAAGTGAAGTTCTACAGGATCATGTACTTTCTCACACTGTTGGTTAAAGTGTAAGTGGTTATACTGTCTTTGAAGGGCAATTTAGTAATGTTTATTAAAATTTAAAATAATCTTTGACCCAGAATTCTACTTCCATGAATTTATCAATACATGTACTCTCACATGTATACAAACTTATGCATGTTCAAGCAAGGGTATTTGCAGTTTAGTGTAAATGCAAAAAATCTACATCCATGTGATGGACTGATATTTGGTTTTCAAAATCAGTAGTGCTGGATGTGCTGATATGGATTGATTATCCAGCAACAATTTTAAATTAAACAAGCAAAGTTCAGAATAGTGTGTATCTTCGGTATTAAAAATGCATATTTTATGTATAAATAAACATATACTGGTGAAATGTACATGTAACATGTGCACATACATATTTGTATAAAAAAGAAAAAATCACTTACATGCAAGTTTTTGTTTCTTGCGAAAATCTTTATGAAGGTATGCAAGAAAACATTATTTCTGGGGAGTAGACCTGGAGGTGTTACAGCTGGAAGGAAACTTACCTTTCATTGGCTATTCTTCTGTCGTCTTTCAGTTATGAAGCATGTATGTGCCTGTATTATGATGATATATTTTAGAAAGATGAACTCTCTTTAGAAAGTGTTACTTCTTCCCTCATATGATTATATCATCTTCTGTATTTTTCATTTTCTATATTTTATTTTTCTTCCAGGCACAGAAATATACTATATAAGTAATCAGTTTATCAAAGATCTAAAATGAGTTGTCAAATCTTTAAGATGATAAAAGGTTATCATTCAAAAACTGTAAGTTATGTGTATTATTGTTGGCTATGGTTATTTGCATGGTGTGATTATAATGATGAATATTTCACAAGGCCATTGTAATTTCAAACACATTTATTATTTTCTTCATGCTCTTTAATGGATTATGGGAATAAAAATGCTTTAGTGGAAGAAAAGGAAGAGAAAGGTTTAATTAAAACCATCTACATCTTGGCAAATATACCTAAAGTGTTCATTTTTAAATTTGACTTTATTATGCATTTAATTTGAAATTATTCAGGATATGAGCTCCTAAAACTTGCAAGTGACACATGATGGATAAGAAAATGTGTGAAATATTTTCTATCACTTAATTTTGCTCTTTTTGTAAACATTTTAGGTTTATTCCTAACTCATCGGGTGTTTCCTTAAGTTACATTTTCATTATATTATAACAATTTTAATTATATTTTATGTAATCATATAATATCTCAGAACACAACCTCGAAGTATCATGCTGAGTTTTGTTTTCGAAGAGAGCAGTAAGAATGGTTTAGGTATAGTAGGCATCGTAATGCTAACCATTATTTGAAATTAGACGAGGCTTCCAATAGGCAGACGAGGTAGACACATGTATGCTTGAGGAGTTTTGCTGAGATTAATAGGGTTTCCATCCAGTCGAATGTCCTCCAGTGCCTTACGAATATAAGTCACATTTTTAACATTGCAGAATGTATCTTCGTGCATCTCCAGAATGTTGTTATTCTAAAAAAGATGAAAATAAATTATGACGAGATATAACACATCCTTAGTAGTGATCGATAGTGCAGTCCACTGTGCTTCACCCTTATTTTTATTCTTTTGTTCTTTTCCTTAATCAAAATTATTTAATGTATATGCCAAGCACTTACTAAACAATGGGATGAATTAGGAAATAGATATGCTGCTACCTTTAAGAAGCTTATACTTTAGTAAGAGAAAGAAAATTCGAGGTGAAAAAGCAACTGAAAGAAAAAAAGTTATTTCCAAAGGTGAGGAGTATTGTGAAGAAAATAGGATAACGATTAAAAGTTATTTTTAGAGATAACAATTGAACTGAGAATGGAATAACAAGAAGAAAAAAGCATAAAAAAATAGAAAAGGGAAAATATTCTAGGCACAGAGAACATCAGGTTTAGAGTTCTGAGAAATTAGCATGGAATGCTCCTCCCTCAACATTCAACCTTCAACTCAATGTGGCTGAAGTGAGGGGAAGGAAGGAGGGAGCAAATATCCTGAAGGTAAGCAGGGCGCAGGACTGGTACTGTATCTCACATACCATAAAATTCACACACTTAAATGGTATAGCTCAGTGTTTTGTAGTATATTCACAGAGCTTTGCAACCATCTGTCTAATTTTAAAGCATTTTCAACACCCGCAAAAGAAAACCACACGTTCCCCATCTCTCACCCCAGCAACTGCTAATCTATTTTCTGTTTCTAAGATTTTCCTATTTGGACATTTCACCTAAGTGGAATCATATATTATTTTTTTATACTGAGTTCTTTCACTTAATATTGTGTTTTCAAAGTTCATACATGTTGTAGCATGTATTGGTACTTCATTTTTTTATTGTCCAATAGTATTTCATTGTGCTGATATACCACATTTTTGTTTATCTATTAATCAGTTAATGGAAATTTGAATTATTTCCAAATCCATATTTTGGCTCCTATGAGTCTGCTTCTGTTTACATTTATGTACAAGTTTTGTATGGACATATGCTTTCAGTTCTCTTAGGTATATTCTTAGACATTGAACATTTTGAGGAACTGTCAGACTGTTTTCCAAGGTAGGGGCACCATTTTACACTTACAGCTATAATGTATGAGGATTCCAATTTTCGCTGCATCTTAACCAATACTTCTAATTGTTTTTTTTTTTTTTTTTAATTTTAGCCAACTAAGTGAGTATGAGTTGGTATCTCACTGTGTTTTTGTTCATTGGTAGTGTATTGAAACGTAATTGATACTTTATGTTGATATCATTGCTGAACTTATTTATTAGTTCAAATACTTTAGTGGATTCCTTAGGATTTTCTATATCAAAGATTTGTAAATTAATTTGGGGACCATTTTCACCCTAATCATAAGTCTTCTGATTGATAAATATGAAATTATCATTTTTAAATTTAGATCTTAATTTCAACCATGTGTTGTAGTTTTAAGTATACAAAGCTTGTACTGCCTTCATTAAATTTATTTTAGGTAATTTTTAAACTTTGTGACTATTATAAACAGGATTGTTTTCTTATTGTTTTCAGATTGTTCATTGCTAGTGCATAGATATTATGTATACAACTGATATATGTATATTGATTTTGTAACCTGACACATTGCTGAGCTCATTTATTAGTTCAACTAGTTTTTAGTGGGATCCCTTAAGATTTTTTATATGCAAGATCATGTAATCTGAAAATAGAAAAATGACTTCATTTCCAATTTGGAAACCGTTTATTTATTTGTTGTATTTTGTGTATTTATTTTTTCCTAATATTCCTAGCTCTAACTGCCAGGCTCAATACTGAATAGAAGTGGTGAGACAAACAATTTTAGTCTTGTTTCTGTTCTTATGAAGAAAACATTCAGTTTTTCTACATTGAAGATGATGTTAACCTGAGTTATTTATAGACATTCTTTATTGAAGAAGTTACTTCTATTCCTAGTTTTATTGTTTTAGTAATATTATAATAAAACGGTGTTGGATTTTTGTCAAATGTTTTTTGACATCTATTGAAATAATCACATAGTTTTTACCCTTTATTCTATTAATATATTACATTGGTTGATTTTTAAATATTAAATTAGTCATATTTCTGCAATCCCACTTGGTTATGATAAGTAATCATTTCTATAAGTTTGTGAATTCAGTTTGTTGTGTTTTGTTGAGGATGTTTGCATCAATATTTATAAAGGATATTGACCTGTAGTTTCCTTTTCTGGTGACATATTTGTTGAGTATTGTTATTGGGTAATATTGACTTCACAGAATGGGTTAGGAAGGAAATGTTCTCTTTTTGTTGTTGTTGTTATTTGAAATACTTTGTGAAAGATTGTTCTTTTTTAAATGTTTGATAAAATTAACCAGTAAATCCATGTGGGAGTGGGTTGTCTTTTTTGGAAGACATTAAATTGCAAAGTTTATATATTTGATTATTATAGGTCTATTCAGATTATTCTTTAGTCAATTTCAATAGCTTGCATTTTTCTAGAAATGTGTCCATTTAAAATGCTATTTGTTCATTTAAAAATGTAATTTTTTGTTGGTTTACAGTTGCTCATAGTAATCCCTTATTATCCTCCTTATTTCTGTAAGGCTGGTAGTAAGGGGCCCTTGCTTATTCTTGATTTTAGTAATGTGTGACTTTTTTCCTAGGTCACTTAAACTAAAAATATGTCAATTTGTTGATCTTTTAAAGAACCAGCTTTTAGTTTTGTTTATTTTCTCTATTATTCTTCTGCTATATATTTCATTTACTTCTGCTTTCATTTTTATTATTTCTGTCTGGCTCACTTTGGGTTAGTTTCCTCTACTTTTTCTTATCTTAAGGTGGAAGGCTAAGTTATAGATTTGAGATCTTCTTTTTGAATATATGTATTTACAGCTGAAAATTTCCCTTTAAGTGCTGCTTTAGCTCCATCCCATAAATTTCAATGTTGTATTTTTGTTTTCATTTATCTGATTGTTTTCGAACTTTCTCAAGATTTATATTTTGACCCATTAGTGATGAAGACAAATTTTGTTTCAAATCCACATATTTGTAAATTTCTTAAATTTTATTTTTTCTTGATTACTAATGTAATTTCATTGGAATCGGAAAACATACTTTGTATAATTGTAATTATTTTCAATTTGTTAATACTTGTTTTGTGGCCTAGTATGTGGTCTATCCTGGGAAATGTTCCTTGTACACTTGAGCGAAATGTGTATTTTGTAGTTGATGGGTGGAGTGTTCTGTCAATGACTGTTAGACCAAATTGGTTTTCAGTGTTGTATAAGTCTTCTGTTTACTAATTGATCTTATAAATAGTTGTTCTATCCATTACTGAATGGGGGCCAGGTGCGGTGGCTCATGCCAGTAATCCCAGCACTTTGGAAGGCTGATGCAGAAGGATCACTTGAGCCCAGAAGTTCAAGACCAGCCTGGGCAACATAGTGAGACCCAGTCTGTATAAAAAATTTAAAAAGTAGCCAGGCATGGTGGTTCACACCTATACTTCTAGCTACTTGAGAGACTGAGGTAGGACAATTGCTTGAGCCCCAGTGTTGGAGGCTGTGGTAAGCTGTGATCATACTACCACACTCTAGCCTGGGTGACAGAGCAAGACACTCTCTGTAAAATAAGTTAAATTAAAAAATAAAAATAAGAAAATGGAATACTTCAGCCATTACTATTGAATTGACTATTATTCCTTTCATTTCTGATAGGTTTTGCCTCATGTATTCTGGGCCTCTGTTGTTAGATGCATATATGTTTATAATCGTGTATGTATTGACCCTAATGTATTAACCCTCGTCATTATAAAGGGAGGAATAACACATATTTGGTGCCTGTTAACTCTGCTATTTCCTTTGATATGTGATAGATATATGTTGTTAATAACTGTGACTTACATTTAAGTATTTATCATATATCAGTAACTATATTAAACACCTTATAAACATTGTTTTATTAATCCTCCCAGCCATCCTGTATAGATCACCTTTTTATCCAGATAAGGAAACAGAAACGCAGGGAGTTTCAGACAGTTTTGGGTCTAGAATTTGACTCCAGGGCATATGCTTTTATCAGAGGCTTCAGTTTTAATTGCCATACTATATGTTGGCAAACATTTTTCAAACAATAAAAAAGGGGATTGATTTATGTATTAAAAATATAGAAATGTAAGACAATGTAAGTTAAAAACAGATATATACTGGACGTTGTGAGGTGATAGTGACAGAGAAAAAGTTTTTAAAGTGGTGCACTTATTGCCTTTCAAACCTTAGAATGAGAATGTAAAACCAGTTACTTTAAATAAATTCCCTCATACTACATATGCAAACAAATTATATTTAAATATAACATCAAAGACTTCATTTCTTCATAGAATCAATATCATCCCAGATAACAGTAATATAATTTAATTCATAATTAGAAAACACAGTCCAAAATTTCTTTGAGTACTCCCTTGGAAATCTTTCCTTCCGTCATAAACAAGGAAAGAAATCTTTATGTGCATAGAAATTCACTCCCAGAAACAAAGAAACAGAGAACCATCCAAAAACCAAATGATGGCTAGAAAAGACATATGCAATAGGCAAGTAAGCAAATTGGAAAAACTCACAAAAGAGACAGATATTCAAGAAGCAGACATAGATAGATAGATAGATATTCCAAAAACATGAAAGATGTATATTAATAGGAATAAAATAAAAGGCACAAAGTTAAAATATTCACGAAATCCACAAAGGGAAACACAGGAATTCATGTCCTACTTTTACATAGCAAAATCACTTTTTGTACATTTTCTGCCAAAAAACATATTAAACTATAACATTGTTTCTTTGAGCATGAAATGGGTGTTTTCTCTATTTTTTCCACAGATGAATTTATAAGAGAATGTTGATTATAGCTACAGACTGAAATAAGAAATAATTTATATTTGTTTTAACAACCAAAAATATTTGTTTTGATTGAACTATTTTTTAATCAAATGGGTAAAGTATTATTAATTCATTAAATCAAGCAAACTGAATGCTTCAAAGATAAATGTAGTTTAATGGGATTTAAAATAAACAAAACTTTCAAATATGTTGTTTAGAAAAAAACCCTGCACTTTCTTTATCCAGAGTGATGACGCTTGTCATCTCTAAGCACATAGAAATGCCCTAGGATTGAATTTAATTCAACACATAAAACCTAAAATCACAGGTTGAAATTGATTTTTTTCCCCCGACAGCTAAACGTCAAGTTAGATTTTTTATTCTCCCCTTTCTTTTCCACTTCTACTGTTTACATTTTCTTGATCAGGTGAAACTTTCCATTTTTTTTCAAAAGAAGCTTTGTGTACCAAAAGGTTGCATTTTGCCTTGGAATATAAGGAAAAGAGTAAAGTTACCAGAATTGAGTTAGGATAGCTTGAACTATGAATGTATAAAGATATCTTTCTACTAAGATAAAGAGAGAGAATAAATGAGAAAAGAGAAAAAGAAGAAAAGTTTTCACAGTGTGTCAACATGTCATTACAGACAAATTCTTGTGTCCTGACGTCCGCCTTCTTAGCTTTGCTTTCTCCAAAGCTTTTGGGGACACCTTACTGGTAGATTCATACCTGGAGATGAAGGGCTCGTAGATTTTCCGGGAGTGGCAGAGGGATGTGGTCCAAGTTGTTATCAGTGAGGTACAGATGATGGAGGTCATACATGTCCTGTAAACATTCCAAATGTAGGGACTCAATAAAAATTACTGGTGCCACAATTGTATTTTCCATTCCCTTTCCATGCAAATATTTGTAAAATGACATGTTCCAGTTCAGGTCTTGTTTTGTAAATTTGAGGCAGCTTAGTTTTCTGAGTTACTAGACAATTCAGATGAGTTTTGGAAAAACTGACTACAAGCAAATATTTCTTCATGAAAATACAATGTTCCTTAGTCTCTAGGAAAACCTTGTTTTGTTCAGTCTAAGCCTGCTTCTTCTCATGGAAGACATTCTGCAGTGGGATTTCAAGTATTTTGATGAGGCACAGCAAGAATTTCCTTTATTTTATAGGCACGGAAAAAAAGAGTTCCTCCCCAGCAATGGCCTGGTAGCACAAGTACCAGGAAAGGGGCAGCCTAGCAAGACAGAAAACATTTAGACAGTAGCTGTTGTGCTCTAGCCAAACACCCCAGAATAAACTGTGCCTCATCGCCAGCTATGGCAATAGAGGCAGGGTGGGCAGCCTAGACTATGACCCTTGTCTGGCTATAGCAAGTTGCCCTAACCCCTGTAGCTACCATTAATGGAATCACAAGAGGCCTAGCCAAGAGACAGGACATTCACCACCACCCAGGGGTAATGAGGCCACACTATCCCCTATGCCATCCCTGAGAATAATGTGGTTTCTCTCTAAAGAGTGTTTTAAAATTATGTGTTCAAGGCACACTGAAAGGGGCTGCTTGAATGTTGTAAGAGTGGGCAAGAAAGCCAGTTGGTTACTGTTCTCAGAGTCTATGCTGTTTTTCTAAGCAACTCCTCTAGCCCCAAACCTGCTTGCTTCACTTAGTAAGATTAACTGAATCCATCCTCTCTTTACAAGGTCATTTAGTAGCCTTCTGCCTTCAAGACACTGCCCATACCCTGCCAAGTAGGTGTCCTTTTAGTCAGATAGCCTTTCTGAGTGGAGGGTCTGATCAATATAGATTCTCTAGCTTGCACCACTTCCAGGTACTCCTGTAGGTGGTGCTCCAGGTAACCAACAAATTCTTATTCCAGACCTGCTTTCTGTTCTTGATTCTCAATCACCCTCAGAATATACCAGAACATGGTATTTCTCAAAAGCATGACAGATGTAGTTGGGAAGTTTATTTTGAAAGTTAAAAGTCTCACTAAATTAAATCCCCTTATGTTGAGCATAGTGGCTCACATCTGTAATCCCAGTACTTTGGGAGGCCAAAACAGGAGGATCACTGGAGCCCAGGAGTTCAAGACCAGCCTGGGAAATATGGCAAAACCGTCTCTACAAATATATACAAAATTTAGCCAGGCATGGTGACATGCCCCTTGTAGTCCCAGGCACTTGAGAGGCTGAGGCAGGAGGATCATCTCAGCCCAGGGAGGTCAAAGCTGCAGTGGGCCATGATAACGCTGCCGTACTAAAGCCTAGGTGACAGAGTGAGATCCTATCTCAATCAATCAATCAATCAATCAGTCAATCAATAAAATTTCCCTGTAGGAAGAAAAAGGCTAATGACAAATAAAATTGGAAGATAAAAGTCCGCAAACCTTATCAAACTTAAAACTTACTTTAAATGCTTCTTGCTTTATCCCTTTCCTTCCAAGTCTATTGTTGCTAATATCAATAAATGTCAAAGTGGTTGGCAATTCTGGGAGCTGCCTTATTTTATTGTCACGCAGGACAAGCTCTCGAAGTTGCGGCAGTTTTCTGAACGCATCTTCATCAATCTCAGATATTAAATTTGATGTCAGATCAATCCTTCTTAAGTCACCTAGAAGGAAAAAGAAAAGAAGTATTTAAATATTCTTGCTTTGTTCACATCAAAATATAAATTTTCCTATATTTTGCAAATATAAAACTAAATTTAGCAATGAATGGTTAATGAAATGATTATCTTTCTTTTTATAAAAATTATTTCCTCCAAATACTATTTGTATTTACATACTTATGAGTATAACTTTAGCAAATAAATTGGTATATTACATTTAAAATAACTCATCTTCTCTCTATATTCTTTATAAATAATTGTCTGGATTTTGTTATTTAAAATATTTACCTCAGTGATGAGTGTTGTATTTTCTAATAGTCAAAGATACAGACATTAGAAAGAAATCTTCAAATAATTAAAGCACTTCATGAAGACACATACCAAAATTCTTCTAAGTTGGCAACAACTATAAAGTCAGAATTTAGGCTTGTATTCGTCTGTCATAAAACGATGCTTTAGTGGAAGTTTATTTTTAAAAAGCCAACTCCTCATACACATGACCATAATATTTTACTCATAATGTCATAACAAGATAAAACATTCCAGCACATAAAATATAAATATTTATTATGCATATTTAGTTTGAATAGCTCATTTGAAAATATCGACTATGTGGTTTTGAAATGACCATTGCTTATTTGTTTTTTCTTATAATTATTAAAACAAACTGTTAAATTTTTAAACAACAAAAAAATGATTGATTCGTGAACCATGTTTTGGCATTCAAGTTTCTTTCTCAGTGCTAACATTTGACAGTGTAAAAATTTTAGGGACGTGTGTAAAGAAGTGAAGGCCATTAATACTGTCATCCATACTTAGGCTTGCAAAGTCATTTTTGTTGATCTTTTTAATTCTGTTAAAGCGGGAATAGAAGTAAGCGGTGTTCTTGGGCAGCGGAGGAATAGCATCAAGTTCATGGTCATCACAGTACACAGTGGTACTTATGCAAGTACAAAGAAGACAGGTTGGAAAGTCTAAAAGATAAAGGAAAATAAAATTACATGTAAGTAACAAATCAACTTCTAAGAAAGAATTTCAATGTTTGATAAACAAGATTAGAGTCTCCCACTAACCAATTACATTACATATTTTCTCAAAAAGTTTTCTGTAAATAGAATATTCAAGTCAAATATGCCAACTAAAATTGTCTCAACAATTAGTATATTCAATGTAACATTTTTAAAATAAAATTACTGAGTACTTTTTATTTAGTAGAAATTCTATATTCAAAATGTAAATATTAATATTGTACTTTTCATAAAGTTAAAATATCACATGTAATAGTTTCATTAAGTCTTTGGTTTCATAGTTTAACATCTCACTGAAACAACACCTGCTTCAAGAAAAATAAAAGATAATAATTATTAATATTCAGTTGCTCAATACGTATTATTGACTCCTTTCTATGTAAATGTGCCATGCTAGCTGGTGAAACAGTGGTGAGCACAAAGAGACACAGTTCTATTTTACGATCTGCTATGTGAGATCATTGTTAACCACACAAATGAAATTATGAATGTGATAAATGTCATGAAGCATCATACATAACATACAGGGATTTTACCTGGTCTGAGAGTCATGGTAGGCATCTCTGGAGTGAAAACTGAGATGAGATTTGCAGAAGAGGAGTAATTGACTATGTAGGTAGGAAGGGACGAGTATACCAGGCAGAGGAAGCAGCATGTGCCTTCACTTTGGAGGGACTGAAAGATAGTTCATATGGCTAAAACTCAGAGAGCTTTGGAATGTATGGGACATAACATGCAGGGGCCTTGTAGGCTACAGCTTTATTTCTTCCCATAATGTTGGGCAGAGATACCATATGATGCAGTTTGCATGTTAAGAGTTAAGTCTGCTGGAAGGTGTAATGGAAGGCTGATGCAAGGCAACTGGAAAAAATGGAAGTGAATCATAGCATAGACAAAAGGTGGTAGCTTGGTTGGGGTAATGGTGATAAAGGAGGCAATGGAGCCAAAAATGCTTCTGAAGCTGGGTTATATCTTGATACTGATTTTTTTTTCTGTCTTACACACACACACACACACACACACACACACACACACACCCCTACCTCCACCCCTTTTTCACTTTCTGTTGAGTGATCATGGAGAGGACAGTAGGTTTCTAAAGGAGATGTAGAAACAATGACCAGAGGAAAGGAGAAGAATCACGATAGGACGATGTTATGGAGGCCACATGGAGAAAGAGAGTTTTAAGGGAAAGGAAATAATCAACAACCTAAGCCTCCTGGGACGTCAGGTAAGTTAAAGACTGAAAAATGTTCTTGGATTAGTTATTGCAGTGGGTATCAGAGCATTTACAAGATCTGCAAAGTGATGGATCTGAAAGCCAGATTACAGTCCATTAAGGGAAAAGTTAGAAGTAAGGCAAAAGCTGCCACAAATACAGAAAATGCTGAAATGTTTGTGAAGAGCAAGGAATGAGGCATAGTGATAACTATAAGAAAATATACTTCTGGTTTGTATGATGAAGGAGGTGATTAACATGGAAGCGATTTGGAGGAAAAGATACAGAGGATGTGAAGTTGAATATAAAAAGGATCATGGAAGGACAGTAGGAAATAGAACTCAAAGAACATGGAAGGATTTTCAACCCACGTGTGGAAGGACAGAGTGTCTTTGTTTTGCTGGAAGGAGAGAGAGATGGAGCACATCAGTATAGTTGTAGGCAGATTTTTTGTCTGGAAACAGAAAGACCAAGGAGCTGCTGACTGATAAATGGCTTTTTCTTTATGAAGTAGGAAATTAAGTTATCTGACAGGCATGAGCGGTCTAGGTATGAGGTAAATAAGGGTTGTAAGATGTGAAATGAATGGAGAAAGTGAAATCTCTATGACATAAACTAGAAAAGTGGTGGAAGAAATGTCCCAGAATTGCTGAGTGATCAATTTGTCTTAGTTTACCTGAGACTTACCTGTTTTTAACATTGAAAGATACTTATCTGGGGAACTCCTCACACCCAGATAAAACAGGAGATTTGATCATCCTAATTGAAAGAGCCATTTGTGGTTGGTAATCAAGAACTAATAATGTGCCTATTAAGGTTTTATTACCATCATTCAATACAAAAATTATTTCAATTTTAAGAATGGAAAGCCAGGAAAAAAGTTTAAGCGGGAGCTGTAAAATATTTAATATGTGTTAATTTATCCAATCATTACAAAGTAATATGTTCTACTCATCATAAAACTCTTTAGAGGTAAGGCATTTGATTTTACTGCATATTTATCACCTTGATAATTTAGCAATAATTGCTTAGGGTAATTTTTATATATTCACAGTAGTTATAATTTAATTCTAAGTTTTTCTGCTCATAACTCAAGGCTTCATTATATGGCTTTAGATTATTATTTTTAGAAATTTTAGTAGTAAAAATACGATGTTTTCATTTTTAATATTCTAAATATTTCCAAACTATTTAATTTTGATGAATGTGTGCTTCTTCTTAAATTAAAATGTGAATTTGAGTTTTTAACTTCATTATTGATCCTCAGAGTAAGTTAGAGACAAGTTAAAAAAAAACTTAGTTTTTGTTATGTTTCTAAATTGACATTATTAAACCATTACTCGACTCAAGCTTTTGAAAGGATTAGGCATTCTGCTTCTCTATTGTTTCTGGCTCAGCTGAGAGATCCAAAGTCCAGGTATTGATACCAGGTTGGTCAACTTTTAAAGGATCTGAAATCTCTTAAACATAAGTAATGTTCTAGAGATATTTAATTTTCCTAGTTTGGTTGCTTTCTGCTGGATATTTGTATTTCCTTCTCATTGTGCACCTTCCTTGTTCGCTTGTAGAGTTTTCTAATACACAGAAATTTAGCTACATGGAAAGAATATGATAGATTCATTAATGACACTGACAGGATTTACTTGTCTATGTTGCATTCTATGTAACACCTCTGTGATACTAGACCAACTTTATAGTATGTTGGAGTTTTAGTGTTCTTATTTTTAAAAAGGGGTAATCAGTGCCTAGTACCTAGTGTCATGACTCTTCAAAAAGTTAATGTAGATAAAACACTTCAAGTCTCTGGCATATAGAAAACATTGGGTGAAAGAGCAACTTTTTATATTACTTATTGAAGAACAGTTAAAAACTCAAAAAAGCAAAGAGTAAAATGATGGTATCAGAGGCTAGGGAAGTGGGGAATTGTTCAAAGCGTATAAAATTTCAGTTATACGAGATGAATAAGTTCTAGAGGCCTGCTATGAACACAGTATCCACAGTTAACAATACTGTTTTGTACACTAAAAATTTAAGAGAGAAAAAAATGCATAAAATCCTTTGTGATTAATAAGATTTTCATAACTAACATTTATTGTATTTACTACGGGCCAGTAACTACATGTATTCATTTAATCCTGACAACACCTCTATAAGATAAGTTCGATTATTTATTATCCCATTTATTTTAGATGAGAAAACTAAGGCACAAAAATATTGAATTCCTTGCTCAAGACTATACAAACACAACAAGTCACAGTGCCAGGATTTGAATATACATGTTTTGGCTCCTCTGTCTCTCCAAGAAACTCTCAGTTTTGATTCCTGTACTTTGCTCTTAGTCTTGCCTTATGTAATATTGCTCCCCACTCTCTTTTTGTCTCCAGTGTGCTCTGTACAGACTTTTCTCATAAGACCTGTAATACAGTTATATGGTTTGGCTGTGTCCCCAACCAAATCTCATCTTCAAGTGTAGTTCCCATAATTCCCACATGTTGTGGGAGGGATCTGGTGGGAGATAACTGAATCATGGAGGTGGTTTCCCCCATACTGTTCTCATCGTAGTGAATAAGCCTCATGAGATCTGATGGTTTTATAAGGGGTTTCCCCTTTCACTTAAATCTCATTCTCTCTTGCCTGCTGCCATGTAAAATGTGCTTTTCATCTTTCACCATGATTATGAGGCCTCTGCAGTCACGTGGAACTGTGAGTCCATTAAAACTCTTTTTCTGTATAAATTACCCAACCTTGGATATCTCTTTATCAGCAGCATGAAAATGGATTAATACATACAGTATTGTCTCTAAATTTATTTTGCCTATCTTCCTGTGCTAGGCAGAAATGTCCATGAGAACAGTGTCTACTTAAAAACTAAGTTTTGTGTCTGGAGAACTTGGAATAGAGACACTCTATACTCACTCAAACTTTACAGTGGGAACACTCCTTATTTTTTTCTACACTCCCTAACTATGCCATTCTCTGTGTATATAAAACTATTCCAAGGCCGGGCACGGTGGCTCACGCCTGTAATCCCAGCACTTTGGGAGGCCGAGGCGGGTGGATCACGAGGTCAAGAGATTGAGACCATCCTCGTCAACATGGTGAAACCCCGCCTCTACTAAAAATACAAAAAAATTAGCTGGGCATGGTGGCGCATGCCTGTAATCCCAGCTACTCAGGAGGCTGAGGCAGGAGAATTGCCTGGACCCAGGAGGCGGAGGTTGCGGTGAGCCGAGATCGCGCCATTGCGCTCCAGCCTGGGTAACAAGAGCGAAACTCCGTCTCAAAAAAAAAAAAAAAAAAAAAAAAAAAAAACTATTCCAGTGTGAGTCCTCTTGGGTCTTCCAAGGTTGACAGTGATACATTCAAACAAGAAATAGAAACATATTATAGAATCACATTCAGCACCAAGAATTCCTTCTCATTAACTAAACAGCTCTGGTTTCAATCATCTGCAAGCCCTGCAACATGGTGTCTGATGTTGTGCAACATTTTCCTCTCTCTGCTGCTTCTTAGGATTGAGTGAGAAGAAGCCTGTTGTTAAATAAATAAAGAACGAATAATCTGAACAGGCTGACTTCAAACCCACTATATAACAGCTTTGTGATGCCTGGCAAGTTACTATCCCCTTTGAATTATAGTTTTCTCCATGGTAATAAAAAGGGTAATGTTAACACTCTCAGGGAGGTTTTAATAATCCAATGAGATAATGTGAAGTACTGAACATATGATCCACAGATAGTATATGCTCAATTAGTGCAAAATATTATTGCTATTACCATCAACTTCATCCTCATCATCCTTTATATCCTTGAACTGCTGTGGCCTAAATACTCTCTGTTCTACAGATACATTCTACCACACAGTTAGTAATGATGCCCAATATTTTCATCCCAAATCTTTGGTTGTTCGATCATTTCAATCAGACCAAAACTGAATTATTAAAACTGCCTTATATTTAAATATAAAATATATGTATAAATCTACTTCAAACCTAGCCTATTCCAAAACTTTCTTCTTGAGTCATGTCATGTGAGTTCCCTGCAGAGTTGAAGCTTTGAAGTTTTGAGGATGATAAAGTGGAATCAATTGTCATTCTGCTTTGATGTACCTGACCTTCATTGGTGTGTGGGCCCAGAACCCCTGTGAATTCCGGCTCCTGGAGGGAAGAGCCATCAATCAGCCTGGGAGTGGATTCCTCCTCCTCTTCCTCCTCCTCAGGCCGTGGGGCTGGAGTGAGGAGCTCTCTGTTCCCCGAAGGCATCACTGTGGCTATTTCAAACTGAAAAAAAAAAAAAAAAAAAAAGGAAAGAATTTCATCAGGCAAACTTCTCAGTCACTCTATGTGGCAGTGACACAAATTTAAAATGTACCCATCTTTGCCACAAGAGGACACTCATGTTCTAAAGTTCAACAGTGTGACCATCCTGCTTGCTTAGAGGAACACACATGGTTCTAGCAACTGTTATTGTTTTTAATTAGTTTTGTTTCTCAAATCTTAGAAGTTGTTTCCAATGCCTTTTTTTGACTTCTCGTTCTTTTATCTTATATGTTTGTTCATTTCATAGGTTTTAAAAAAGCTCATTTATTGTTATCTAATAACAAGTAGCATTACAAGAACGCATCATTGTTGTGAAAGCGTCACAATAATTCAGAAGTGTAGAGTAAAGTCCAAAAGTCCCCTTCACCATCCAGCCCTCATTCTGCTCCCCTTGAAGGTAAAAACTGAGCAGAAATTTACATGTATGTGCCTGTCCATTCAATCCTTGATTTCCTAGGTTCAAATATTCTGTTCCTGACCAATGACTTACAGTTTCTCTAATAATATTTTACTGAAAAGTATTCTTTAAACTAAACTAAAATATATAGTGACATAAAAACTGTGATTTGATTATGATATGCCATTTCTCATGTGTCTTCAATATTATTAAAATAACATATATTACAATATCTAGGAATGTTAAAATAGACTTTTTTGAGAGATTTGACACTAGGAGGCAGTTATAAAATTATGAAATTATTCAAATAGTACTTTATAGATATTATATTTTAGATTATACCCTCTTTGCGCTTATCTAAGTTGTGTATTTTAAGTAATGGATTCATTGCTTTTAAGGATACTGTTTGGATTTTTAAGAAACCTTCTCTTTCAGATTCCTCCCCTTGTCTGAATGTCTATTTCTTGTGTTACTTAGTAAATGTCTACTTCTCTGATGGCCTTGTAAGCTTGGGCTGAAAATTTGATCCAGGTAATTAGGGTGGCAACATCCAGGACCCACCCTTTGTGGTCCAATGTCCTTGTGTATCCCCAGAAATCCCAGATTGTCCTTTGACCACGCCAATGTGGCCTTTTGCTTCTCACCTTTCTTCTTTATTTGTTTTCATTAAAAAAGTAAAGAAACATCTAAATTATTTTCTGCTTTACTTAATACCAAATGATGTGCAAACTATGCCTTTCATCTCTAACACAGGTATATTTTCAGACCAGATATTTTCTAGATGTTTGAATAGCCCCCAAATTTTAAAGATACACTTATTATTAAATATCACTTTTAATAGATTTAAATGCATTGCAAAGCACAAATGAATTTTTTTTAAGATACACTAAAACTTCTTTTATTAGCTTATATTTCTGAATTGTGTCTCCATAGAGTCTCTCTATTTCAGCTTTTTCTGCTCTGTATTACATTGGTTCTATTTGTTTTCTGTATTTCCAAACCTACTGGATGGTAAAGCATGTCATGTCTTTTATCTGTGTACCTCCAGGCTGTAAGCATAATAGGCAATCAGCAAGTACTTATTGAAGTATAATTTTTTCAAGCATTACTTGTCCAAAATATATCTAATTCACAGCTCTATGTTTAGAGATTATCCGAGAAGAATCAGTGAATGTTCTAATACATACTTTAAATTATTTAAAGCATGAAATCAAAACAAAAGCAGATTATACTGTATTTGATACATTAGGAGCCATACATGAAGATACTATAAAGCGCGGCCAGAAAACTTCAGCTGAGTAGATTGGGCACATTTTCTTAAACAGAAAGACATATGGTTTCCATCTGTAGGTCAGAATGAGGCAGATTCTGAAGGAATGGATTTGTAGAGAGACCAAAAGGAGGCTCCAGGAAGAGCGGAAATTGAGACAGATGTTTCATGGAATGAATGGAGGTAGCCTAAAGGGAGAAACAAATTCCAGACACATTGCCTTGAATCTTAGCTTTGTAAGAAAAATGTTTGCACATACTTTTTGCAGATAATTATTTTTCCACTGATTTGATGCAAAGCTGTAAGATCTCACTTGTCATCCAATATAATGAGGCACACAGCTTTTTGTGTTTATCAAAAATTGTTTTGCTCATGCTTCCTTGCAAATAAAATATAAATGAAATACAACTTTGCAAATCCAGGAAAAGCAATGCCTTTCACATCAGCAAAATTGCAGAACTATAACCTCAAACTATTATGCCTGGAGAGACTTTCGTAGACACATTTATTTTCACTGTTAAGTAGAAGTGATTTAAGCATCTCTTTTTCCCCCTTCAACAATCTTCATACTGTGATATGAAGTTGTGAGGCAATGCATACCAAAAAAAAAATGAGGCCAGGGAAACAAGACCACTTGTCCTTCCATGTTGCAGACTTGTGTGGTTATGTTGCAGAAAACTAAATTTGAACGTAAACACAAATGACTAGAAAACATCCCTGCCCTTTTTCTCAAGCTATAATTGGTAACACTTGAATGCAAGCATAATTGAGCCTTTTCTACAAATATTCATAAATTCTTTTAGCATTTTCCTCTATTATTTTTTGTTTAGCTCCTTGTTTTACTCTGACTTGCTTCTTCCTGAATTGACTTTTTAATCTGTTCATTATATTTCCTTAAAGTTTAAAAATATAATACAAATGGCCATTACTACATATGACTTTGATTTCAGTCAAAGTCACTGTGCTTATGTATGTTCTTAACATTGTACCAGCAGGGTACATCTTTGAGTTGACTGGTTTGCAGTAAGTTATCTGTTTTTATTCTCTCGTGCACCTAGTCTTAGAACTGTAAATAACTAATATCATGGTAGCCTTTGCTTAGGGAATACATTCTGTGTCCACAAAACAGTATATCTATTCCAGAGACGACACATGCATAGCTCACTGTGACCTAGGCTGACTGAGATATCAGCAGATGTCAGCATGGAGAGATAACTACCATGAGAAGTCCTTTGGCCTGTCCCAGTTTCTGCACCCTGCACACCCTGACCCCAGGTAAGGAACGTATCACCTCAGCCCAATCTTAGCATAAAGGTGTCTCAGACTAAGTTTCTGCTCCCTGGAGAAATAAAGACTTTCAGTAGAAAATAATTCAATTACATTTATTGTATCAGATTGAACTGAGACTTTTACTAGCAATATTTGTGTTATTATTAAAATTATGACCAAATATTTAAAACTTTCATTTTCTAATAATCATCATTGTTGTCTACAGAAGAATCTCTCTATAAAATTACTCAGAACCATTTTAAGTGACAGTAAGATGTGGTTAACAATAATTTTGATCAAATACATTTGCCTCTTAGCAAAAACTGCATCTAAGTTAACTTTATAATTATATTGCTGCCACTAAGCCTACTTATTTGTCTTAATTTCAGAGTCAAAATATGAAAAACTGGTGTGTTCAGAAGCAGCAATCATACATCTTCCTGATTGCTTCATTATCCATTGAGCCCTTTTAGTACAGATTTCTTGTTGAGCATGTTAATTATACCTGTTTATGAGGATCATAAACCAATTGCTGCCATTCAGCATTGTGTTTGAATTAATAAAACTCATTTTTTTATATTTTGATTTTTTAAATCTTAGTGGTTAATCTACAACTAAGTATCTAATAAGGAAATCAATGATAATGTAATATATGTGTTATGAAAAAAATACTGTTAAGGAATTCAGGTAAACCGGATTTGATTCCTACCTTTACAAATGAATAAAAGGATCACAGGTGAATATGTGAATTTGTAAATGATGGAAGGTTTTCCAGTCTTTATAGTTATTTGAAATGTCTATAAGCATTATGCTGAAGTTATGATCAACTGTTCATTTTATTTGTCAATATTGTTTTCTAAACGTCTATCAATATCATTACTTTTGCTCCCTATCCGTCGTCATCACCATTATCTAAATTACTATCCTGTCTTACCTGCAATACAGCAATAGACTACTTATATAAAGTTAGGATGTCTTCTAATGTAGATGTAGTAAGAATGAACTCTTTTACAAACAGCTTTGTTGGGATAGAATTCATATATTACACAGTTCATCCATTTAAAGTACACAGTCCAATGGTTTTTAAGTACAGTCCAATGGTTTTTGTGCAACTATCACCCAATCAATTGTATAGCATTTTCATAACTCAAGAAAAAACTCTACAACCATTAGCAGTCATTTCTAACTTCCCTCCTCTCATCCTCTTTCCTCCCGCCCTCCAACCTCCTGGTCCCAGCCAATCATTTACCAACTTTCTGTGGTTGTACTTTGGCATAACCTGTTTCTATATTTGCCTATTCTGAACTTCTCTTTTCCCTCCTCTTTAAGTGTAATTATGTATCTTTCGACCAACATTTCCCCATTCCCCTCTTCTCCCTAACTATCTCAGCTTCTGGTAACCACCATTCCACTCTATCCTATGGAATTAACTATTTTAAATTCCACATTTACTGAGATCATGTGGTATTCATCTTTCTATGCCTGACTTATTTCCCCTAACATAATATTATCCAAGTTCATCCATGTTGCCTCAAATGGCAGGAGTTCATTCTTTTTTATGTCTGAATAGCATTCCATTGTGTGTATATACCACATTTTATTTATCAGTCCACCCATTGACAGACACCTCGGTTGGTTCCTTCCTTGTCTTGGCCTTTGAATAGTGCTGCAATAAACATGGGAGTACAGATATATCTTTAACATACTGATTCATTTCTTTTGAATATATACCCAACAGTGGACTTGCTGGACCATATGGTAGATCTATTTTTAGTTTTTTAAGGAAACTTCTCACTGTTTTTCATAGTGGTTGTACTGATTTACATTTCCAACAACAGTATGTAAGGGTTCCCTTTTCTCCACAAACTCACCAACACTTATATTTTATCTTTTAGTACCTAGCTATTCTAACAGGTACGAAGTGATATCACATTGTAATTTTGATTTGCATTTTCTTGATGGTTAGTGGAGACTGAACTCTTAAAAAGATGAAACCGATCATGACAGCCCTGTTTAAAATTCTTCATTTGTCTTTTATTCTTTGTAATAACCACAAGAATAACGATCTTGCAGAAGCACTGTTACATATTGGTGAAAAGGAAGGATTCAAGCTAGGTGAGTTTGAGCCTAGCCTCATTGTGAGACCTTGGACTAGTTGCTTTACCTCCTTGACCCTCAGTTTATTTATTTGTAAAATCCTAGTATAAATAGTATAAATGATTTTAGGATTAAAATTTAAAACATATACAACATTTAGAATAATGACAGGTACATAGTGAGTGACAAAGAAGTGGTTGTTATCATTATTATAATAAATTCAAAACTTCATGACTTATAAGACAGGTTCAACCTTCTAAGTGTTCCCATCTTCTGTCTCATATCAACTGAGCTCTTTTGCTGTCTGATTAAGCTGTGTTGGCCATCTTTACTTTCTTATGCTCTCAATGTCCCTTCTCCTATAGAACATTTGTGTGCACTAGGCCTTCTGCCTGGAAATCCCTTCTCTCCCCATCTTTTCTTTTCTTTTCTTTTTTTTTTTTTTTTTTTTTTTTTTTTTAAAAAGCAGCTTTATTGAGATATAATTCACATACCATAAAATTCATCTATTAAACCATTCAATTCAACAGTTTTCGGTTTATTACATTATTAATTTTGAAATTTTTATAAAATACATGTAGTGTAAAATTTGCCACTTTAATCATCTTTAAATGTCCAACTCATTTATAATATCCAGTTCAAGAGTCACTTCCTCAGGGAAATTCCTTGTGATACACTTGACTTAGATAAATATGTTTGGTGGTTCCAGGAGCATTGTGTACTTCTGTTGGCAAATCAACCATTGCATTTGTGTCTAATTCTTTAAATTGTTGCAGTTACTTCCTTCCTTGGATCCGTCCCCTTTTGTGATATTACTTTCCAGTTCCTATAATCACGAGTTAGGGCCTGATTCCTTATCCTTGAGTTCTTAATTTAGACTGGCCTGCTAATTTGCTTTAGTCAACAGAATATGCTGATTTCATGTTAATTTTGAGAGTAGTTGTCAAGAAACATTGCAAACTTTCATTGTCTTCTATGAACCCTGTTTAATAATCATATAAACAAGCTGGGGCCAGCCTGTTGGAAATTGAGAGAGCACGTGGTGGAGAGAAAAGCCACCTCAGCTGAGGCCAAACTAGTTCAGCTACCACTGTACCAACCTAGCATATATCTGAGTCAACCCAGTGCAAACCAGTAGCACAGCAGATCCCATATACCTGAACTACAGAATTGTGAGCTAAATAAATGGTTGTTTTAAGTAACCACAATTTGGGGATTGCTTGTTACACAGCAAAAACGAATGGATACAGATTTTTATATTGTACCTGTATTTGATTAATCTCTCCCCACGAGGATAAAATACTACTACATGTTTATTTTTTCCCCATTATACACCCAGCTGCTACTCCAGTATGCCTAGCAATTATTAGTCCTCCTGAAAAATACATTTGAATCAGTATAGGTAAATAATGATAATTTTGATACATTAAAAGATTGTTTCGTGTATAAGAGTAAGAAAATATTATAACATGGTTAAAGTTGCATGAGAGTGACAGAGCAGGAGTATTGCCATCTTGGACAAGCACTGTCATTTTAAAATTCGCCTTAATCAAAAACCACCTAAATACAAAGGAATATCAACCTAATAGCTAAGGTCAGCATAACTATAAACCACAAATAACATCTCTGATCAGAAACGTTCCAGAACCCTCCCCGACCAGCAACATGCCAGCCCAGAGATAACCTCCCCTCCATTCAGAAAGATGTCAACCCCAAGATAACCACCCTTCCACCCATAAACATTCCAACCCCACTGTAAAAGTTACCTCCCTACAGAAACAGTCCAAGCTTGTGATGGCCATCCTCACCCTAAAACCAATATATACTCTTAGCCTGTAAGGGAGAATGCTCCTGACCAAAATTGGCCAGGAGCCCCTCTCTTTGATTGTTACATTACATTTTTGTATTTCTTTCCTCTTTAACGCATATAGAGAGAAGGTATGAAAATATATTTAGCTACAACTTAGACATCTCCCCGTCCGCCTATGGACCTTCATTGTATGTGCTAACACATTATGAAAGGGAACTAAAGGAGATGTGCTTCAACTTCATTAGATGAAACTAGTTTTGAATCTATTGCTGAGCCAAGAATTTCAGTTAGATATGCTTTATATTTGAGGGAAAGATGGAAAAATTATACACCTAGAGGTAAAACCACTCCATTGCACAACTCTGAGAGGCACTCTCTATGTTGTATGCTATGTGAATGGTGCTTCCTAGATTTGTACAATGTAATAGTCTTACCTGAGTACATACTAACTCTTAAGTGGTCAGTTAACCACTAGGTTTCCCTTTTCTTTCTCTACAGCCTCTTCCACACTCCTTACATTTTTTCTTAAAACCCCAATTTAGGCAGAGAAGGAAAATTTTTTATTAATCTTTCCTTTGCCTGTATGTACAAATGGGAAATAAGGATAGCCCAGGAAATCTCCAAAGAAAGAGAAAGTAAAAACATGTATACACAGAGATCCTTATTGATTCCTTGATATTTATGAGGATACCATTGTTCCTATTAGAAAAGGAAAAGCAAGGGATATTTTAGTGTAGATACACCTAAGGCCAGAGTTAGTCACATTAAAGTCCCCACGCCAAGCAATTGAAGTTACTTTCAGTTGTTCTCATCATAGAAAAGTGATCTTTAAAATGCCCAATGAGAGGAAATGATTATTCTGAAGCCATTAGGAACAGCTTCTTTACTCCTGACTCTAACTCATTAGTGATGATGATATAGCTAAAGAAAAGAAAGTAAGCTAAGGAGGCAGCCTAGAAAAACTGGGTTCAGAGAAGAATAGTTTGCTATTATGATCAGCACTGTTTGGGGGAAGGAAGTATTAAATTTGTTGACAACGAATAATTCAGTCCACTAAAGAGATTATGTCTGACATGGAGAAGAAAGGTTTTATTGGATCTCATCATGGGTTAGATGAAATATTTCCCAATTATGAAAATAACTGGTATGAATTCTAACCTTAGCCAAGTATATTTCTGCTTAAATCAACCTTTAAAAATTGCTCCCTTTGTACAACTGGGAAATGGATAATAAAGTGAAATTTTAAAATGTCTATATTATGGCAAGTTACATTAGTAGCTGTAACAAACAAGTACAAAATCTCAGTGGTTTAATACAATAAAAGTTTCTATCTTGCTGACATGACTATCTAATGCAAGTCACAGGTTTATTACTTTCCCCTATGTAATTACTGAGAGATCCAAACTTCTTTCATGCTAGAACTTCACCATCTTCAACATGACACTTCAAGGTCCACTAACATTGTCCACTGATCGATTAAGAGAAGAGAACTAGCCGCATGACCCAACTTAGATTAAAAAGTAAACAATGTGTTTTAGCTGAATGCCCAGAAGGAAAATGAAACAGGTGAATGCATGAAATTGTCTCACCCATCATGTAGATGTAAGTTAAAGTTTCATTCTGACACAATACTTATTTCTCACAAAAGTAAGAAAAATTATAAAAGTGCTTATTGCAGTTTACAATCCTCCTATATCAATGTTAAATAAAAGTTTTCATACTTGTCAATTTTAAGGGGTGACTAATGATAGGTTGATTTATGTAGTACATACCACTGACATTAGAAAAAATAAAAGCATATTTTTGTCTCCATCCTTTCTGATTTCTTTTTTATAAACAACTGTTCTTAGATCTTTTTGTTGTAGTATTCACTGAATTATAGTATCACCAAATTTGTGTAAATTCACCATTATTTCAATTTATTTATTGTTAAATCTCAGTATTTTACTAACTGAAATCAATATTAATAAAGTTATGTATTGAATGAATACTTGCAAGTCAAATATCGAAATAGTTAATGGCCTTCAATCACATCAGAATTGCATAAAATCATTATATTTGGTATTGACTTGCTAGGATATAAAGTTTAGAACATGGAGATGCTTTTTTAAAAATCTATCCCAATGTATAGTTATTCTTTATAGAAACATAACTCTAAAATATAATGCTTATTCATATTCAATGCAATGTTCAAGTGAAAAATTCAATGCAAAAGAAATGAGAGCTGATTTCAAGTTTCATTTAATCATACCCTCTAGTTTTGTCTCTTTGGGGACTTCAGTATTTTTTCTTTGCTCACATATTTCTCTTATTTCCTTTTCTTATTGTCAAAAAATAGCAATATTCCATTTTTAGTTGCCAGAAAGAGTTTCTACTTCAGCTTTATCCCAGTTTATTCAAGACTCCATTCACCGTCATCTCCTTAGGCTCCAGAAACTTAATAGCTTTCTTAAAATGTGTCATCTAGTTCTAATTAAATGCCTCCAAATAATATTGGTAGGGAACTTTGGCAAATGCTTTAGACACATTATCTAATAGCAAAGTCAGTTCATATTCCTTTCACCCATATTGCCCTTGTTCCCCATGTAAGGATGCCAGAAAGACAATTTAGACAATTTAATATAGGCTGGAATCAGTAATCTCATGAGGAAGGGAGGAGGGGAGGAGTCAGTCACAGTAATTGAAAACAAAGAAGTTGGACTGAAAACCAAGATATTTGGAACCTTCAGAACTCTAGCTCTTTATTTCTAATGGAGTAATTTAGTATTTTTAATTCAGTTTCAGTCTTTCTCATTGTAACACAAAGAAAAGTGTTTCTTCTAACGTAGCCTTTATTGAGGCATAAAGCCATACCTTTTAATTTGTAGAATTTCTTTGCAGAAAACTACTACTTGTACATAATGACAATGACGATAGTGATGATTAATATATTATGACAGGGTAGCTATAGACATTTGTATAAGAAGAAAATGTGTATTTGCAGAGGATATTCCAGAGAGGACCAGCACACAATTGCCCTTGGAAAGGGATAATAATTACGTATTTTTTTTATTATTATCCAGCATCACTGGCAAATTCTTGCAAATTTTACAAACTTAGAAATCTGACTTTATCTCTTAGGGCAAAATTACCTTAAGCAAGTTCAAAAGATCACATTAAACCTAAAGGCTAACCTGAATACTCTTAGTGCCACCAACACATTCTCTGTAGGTAGTCCCACTTGGGAAGCCAATTGTAGTGAAAAGATTGTTGATGACCATAGAACCAGTACAAAGAACTCTGGATAAAACAGCTCCATAACAGCACAAAGCAAAAGAAGGACTCTTTTCCCAGAGACTGAAATCTTTAAATGTGTTCATTCTCATAAGTTTTTGTGGTCATTAGCATGATTAAAAAAACAAACAAACAAAAAAAAAAACATCCTGTCAAAAGAGGACTGCTGAATAGTGATTTATTGGCCTTGACAACATTAGCCTCTGGGATCTTCTTTTTTTCTCTCTACTTCCAAAATTTACTGATTCTCTTCAATGTCCATTCTTTCCTTTTATTTGATACAAATTCACTGTAGTTGTAGTGGAATAAATTATTTGATCTTAAATGACCTAGATTTAATTTCTTTTAGTTTTATGTCTTTAATCAGAGTTTTGATATATAACTCCAGATAGAACACACTGACAAAAAGATGATCCAGTTTCAATATCTTTTTAGATGTATTTCTTTGCTCTTCTTCTCAAATGTGTCAAGGAATTGAGCATATAATATAAATTAGCATACATGTCATTTAACCTTTTAAAGCCCACACTGAATATTAGCAAGGAGATTGGCATGCCTATGTGTGTGCATGTTAACCAACACAGGGTAAGTCTCTGTCCCTGGAAAACTCAAGACAGGGTGTACTAGAATTTGGCCTAGGAGTGAGAATGAGAAATGTGGAATTAGGAAACATCCAGTGAAAATTAGGCGTATTAATGGAGGGTTAGGCAGGATGATAGCAAGTCAAGTTCAATTCTGGCTTAGAAATTAGTCCAATAGGACAACATATCCAATTAAAATTATCCAATTGAGAAATGTGAAGATTTCCAAAATGTTTCGGACGGTGCTTTTAGCAGATTCATCTGTTACTGATTTACAAAATCTAGAGGACTGTTCCAGGAAGGCGTGGAACAGAAAGAAAATTAAAAAAAAAATAACTAAAGAAGAAGGCTCTTTTTCTAGAGAACACAGTACCAGATAAATAAAGAGATAAAATTAAGAAGCGTATTGATTTTTTTAAGGCAACCGGATGTGAGACTGAGAGTATAGATGAGGAAAGTCAAACACCAAACCCGGATTTCATCCACAAATAATTCCACCTTCAGTGGTCAGGGTATGGCTTGGGCATTGGGATTTTTAAAAGCTCTAGAGCTGATGCAAATATGTGACCAAGGTTGAGAATCACTGCACCAGAGAAGTGATTTATGATGCAGACTAGGATGTAGGAGACAGAAATGCTAATCAAGTTCTGGAACTTTCAACTGTTGAACAAAGCCTTGAGGAGAATGTGGCAAAGGGATTGTTTTTTACTAGGCTCCCAGGGGCACAGACTTCAAAAATATCAATAGTAATTTCAGTTAAAAAATCTGCTGAGGTTGATTCTTCAGATCAGCAGTCCCCAACCTTTTTGGTGCCAGGGACTGGTTTTGTGGAAGACAAGTTTTCCACAGGGGATGGTTTCAGGATGAAACTGTTCCGCCTGAGATCATCAAGCATTAGATTCTCATAAGAAGCACACAACCCAGATCCTCAGAATGTGGGAGTTCACAATAGTGTTTGCATCCCTATGAGAACCTAATGCCACTGCTGATCTAACAGGAGGCAGAGCTCAGGCAGTAATGCTGGCTGGGCGGATGCGCACCTCCTGCTGTGTGGCCTGGTTCCTAAAAGGCTTCACAGCTTGCTAGAAACTGTGTACCCAGGGGATTAGAAATTCCTGCTTCAGCTGACAAAAGGATGGGGAATGGAGAAAACTCTCTGAGAGGTAGACTTCTTGAAATCCATAGCAGGAGGAAAGAGTAGAAGCCACTGGCCATACAACATCCAGACTGGAGAACCCCCTGGCTGAAAATGCTTGCTCACTAGAGAGTCTGTCATATGACAGAACATGTGCAATGCAGCATCAGATGGTAGAAAGACAGGCCTTAGCCCAGAAAGGGGAATTCGAAGCCTTCAAGTATGCAGAAAGAAAGAGAAACTTCAGGTAAGACTTGATGACTGATTCTGCCACCGTTGCATATCTATAAACTCTGCCAGAAAACAGAAGGATCTCAAATGTTACTCTGAGAGAAGTGACATTATATTAGGGAGAATTTTCCTAGTTCAATTCTTCTTAACTAATAGGCACATGAGAATGATCTAGCTTGTTCACTGAGCTCCTTCCACAGACTCTCTGATTCCTTAGGTCTGGAGTGGGACCTGAGTATTTGCATTCGTGACTAGCTCCCAGGTGATGCTGATGCTGCCAGTTCGGGGACCACACTTAGGGAAGAACAGCTCTAATATTCCTCAAATATGGTGTCATAATTTAACTCTTGGTGGGGCATTTCTCCAAAGCATGTTTGAGTACACAGGTTACAGACCAGAGTCAAGGGATGTTAACTGACCAGCATCTGGATGAGGCTAAACCAAGATGTTTTCCATCTTAGGACTTTCCTCAAGAACAATCAAATCTCTTCTTAGATCCTCTGTTGATCCCTTTTCTCATATCTAAGCTAATTAATGATCGAGAGAAGGAGCTGGCCCCAGGTGGTTCACCTTCCCTTTTGGGGAAAATTGACTGTTTATCAACAGCATACATTTCATTTTGCCCCTCTATAAACAAAGATTTACGGGGTAGGCTCTGTCCTGAGGCTTGTAGCTGGCCAGCATTACCTGTGACTGATGGCATAGTTTATTTCTGGAGTTTTGTATTAGGAAGCTCTTACTTGCTTCACACTGAAGTCATATATTAAATTCAAGGGGTAAACCCTGCCTTTATCAATATAAAATAGAACATTTTTGAGCTCTATTTTTGGGTGAATCCCATTTCTTCTTCTCAGCTGATCCTGAATTTAGATAAGACATAGTGGGAGTAAGTATAGAGGTCCCCTAAAACCTAGCATTACTGCCCAGAAAATTTTTACTATTTTTGTGTATCTCTATGAGTTACAATACAAAATGGTGTAAATTTTGATATATCTACCTGACTCCTGGCTTTGTATTATGTTCCCAACGATTATTTTTTTATTTGTCTCACTTTCTTAATTTGTATTTGTCACCTCATAACACATGATCAATAATATATATAATACAAGATATGATATTGCAGATAATAGAAAATAATACATATTACATATATTTTATATAATGTTTTGAGATAAAATTATTGTGCTAAGATTTATATTTTAACTTTGTATGCTAATTTGTGTGCACATTATAGCATTTATTCATGTAGGTAACCTTAAATACTGTTAAGAAAATGTAATGGATAAACAAATAAATACTTTGTATCTCAGATTAGCTGCCAGGTCTAAAACTAATGACAGAGTCAAGAACATAATTTCTCAGCATATGCATTTTGTGAGTGAACTCATAGAAACTTACATTCCAACAGATAGCTACAGATCCTGTATACTTATATCTTGTGTCTGTCTTTTTTAAGTTCCTCTACTGTGTTGAAACTATTTGTAAGACTACTAGGCCTAGAATGCTAAGGCACAAGAAGAGACTTGGTCTAATTTGCCTTCCCTAATTCTTGGCTCTCAGCAAAAGATCAGTAAGTGGATCTAATATGAACCCAAGCACAATGGGGGTTAGCCGTCATCATAGGCCAAATACCATCCCTTTCTTTAGGGCATATGTCATCATCAGCACATAAGCGTCAGTTCCTGTTAACTGAGTGAGTGATTTGATGGTAAAGTTACTCGCATCTATTAAACATTTGCTATGTACCAGGCTCTATATTAAACAGTTAACATGTTTATCTTACTTAATCCTCAAAAGGTGTCTTCTAAATAGAAAACAGGCCCAGAGAGGTTGTATGACTTGCCCAAGTTTATGCAGTTTGGGTGACAGACCTGACACTTATATTGAGAAGTCTGACTCTAGTTCCTGTGTTATTCAGCATTACGACAAGATCATCTCCCAGTGAGGAAATGGGTGTAGAAATGAGTAACACCCAAAGCCAATGGTGTCTCTCATTCTTCTTTATAGTGTATGTGTTAATGGTTATGTGCTCAAGTAGAGCCAGATTGGAAATAAAATAGCTGTAACTATTTATTCACTTGATTTAGGATACTCATTGCACCAATCAATTGCTAATGAGCAAGCCCAGACCAACAGCAGATAATATTCAGCAGACAATATTTAAATTATTGACCTTTCTTGTTTTGTTCTTTTAAAAAAGCATTTGAAATCCAGAATATTTGGACTTTTACTCAAGCACAGAATTAAGGTTTTCATTTAAAAGAAGGAAATTTGGAGTTTCTCTCTCTCTCAAGTTGTTCTTCACAGTTGAATAAATTAATCATGAAGCTACTTCTCTTTATTACCACTATGGCAACAATTGACTTCCAAAGGTGTTAAAAGGCTCTGCACTCTTTGGCCTGAGTTACTAAAGATGTATTTTTATGGGTTTAACATACTGACGTGTAGATATGTTAAGCACAGTGGAATTCTGCTTTAAACAAGAGCCTGGTGCTCACATTTGTTTCTGTGATCTAAATTAATTATCTAAAAGACTGTAACCATGAATACCTGGCAATGAAGCTGTATCTTATTTTCTATTTTATCTTGAAAAGAGATGAGGAAGAAATGCATTTGGCAAAGACTGCTCAAACCTCATATTCCTGACAAAGCAGCTCCTAGTTCAGAAGGATCCTATTACCTCTTGCCACTTTAAACACTTTGACATTCAAAGAGATGTTGTTAATTGTAATCACTTGAAAATGGTTGTTTTTCTGATTCTTAATAATCAAATGACTTAATTTCAGAGAAAGGAAACCTCAGCACTGGACACAGCTCAAAGAAGTAAAGATTAAACAGAAAACGCAGAAAACAAATGGGGTATTTTAGGGCCAAAGTCTTTCTCCTTTGGCATTAAAATACTCTGATTTAAATTTTACTCAGAAACTTACTAGATGGAAAACTCTGGGCAAAATTCCGATCCTCAGTTATTGTTATTGAATTAAATGGTTACAATAATATCTTATTTCCAGGGTTAGTTATTTGAGTTATGCTTGTGGTCTCATAAATAATATAGAATACAAATATAAAGAAGTCACTGGCAAAGACTATCAGTGTTTGTTTTCCCAAAGAGTTTCCGTAATTGTATTTTTTTTGTTGTTGTTGCTTAAGTTTTTAAGATTCTAAAATACTGTAGCTTAGGATGAGAATTAACTAGTTTAACCATGTTTTTTAAAAGAATCATATGGGAAGTCGATCAGACAACCATATTAAAAGCTCATCAGCAAAATTCTTTCCTCTCTTTCTGCAGATCATCTTCAGTAGAGAGAGAGATTAGCTTTACTTTTCACATACTCTGAAAAAGGATATTTAATTCAGGCTGATAGTGTTGAAGTGTCTTCTTCCAACATAACGTGTTGAGTATGCAAACCATATGTATGAAGCTTTAAAATATACTGTATAAATTGTCCAAAGTAGGATATATTTTTAAATATAAAGATAAGTATTACATATCTTTTGTCACCAGAATAGTGTAAATATTGCTAATATAAGTACTTTGTGTTCACGAAATACAGAGACAATTTCCTAGGCTAATTATTCTCTAACCTTAATGCAGTCCTATGCTGATGTATTATATTTAGAAAAACTAATGCTAAGATACATTTTATATATCATTATCTAAAATGGACTTTGATTTATAGAAGTTGTCCAGAATTAGCTTGATTCTCCTTAAGCAATTTCTGGTGTTACAGAGCATCAACATATATTCTAAAATTATTTTCTATTTTTTTAAATTTTATTTTTAACAAGTTCAGGGGTACATGTGCAGATTTAATAAAAAGGTATATCGCTTGGTGCTAAGGTTTGGTTATTTTGCATTATACCATATTATAATAATGACAAATAAAAAGAAACCAATCCTCAAATTTTAATTGATACAACTGTCTTTATTGACTTCTCTACCATTACTAAAGTTTTGCTAAATTTAATTTTCATTCCTTTGAAAAAATCTTCTAAAGTTTATAAAAAATTCATCATCTGTTATGGTACTTTTATTTATAAGGATGATTTTAAACATTCCAGCTACTTTATCTCTTCATGGGGGAGAACTGACCTCAATTTTAAGACCATTGGAGAGAAATTGCAGGGAAAGCATCTCTCATGCAAGAATATTTTGACCAGTTTTTACTGGTATTCCTTAATTCATTGCTACTTTATTTACTGATGAATACATACGCCATCTCATTCCAAAAAGGATATGAGACAATTTCAAAACAACATATGGTAATACTTTAAAAATATCTACCTAAGTCATTGAGGTGACAAGAAAATAAAGGTAGGTGAAGTTATATGAAACCAGAGAAGACAGAAACAAATATTGGGCTCCAGGTTGCTGAGCAGGCCAGCCAAAATGATAAGCACAGACAGTTACCAATATAGAACCCAGAAAGTAAGCAATGGTTTTTAGAAGCAGCAATCCATTCTGACACTGAGACCTGAGAGAAATTTTTCTTACATGTCTCCACAAAGAGCATTGCATAGTGTCATTGTAAATACCCTCCATCTCATCCTTTAGCAAATAAAGTGAACAGCTCTATAGCACTTTGTAGTATAGCATTTCTTGGTGTTTATTGAATACACAGGGATAGTACAGGCAAAGTGAAAGTAATTATATAAGGCTAAACTAATTATTGCTGTACAGGTGAGGAGGAGTTTACTTATCTGGATGAAACCAGGAAAATTTTACTAGAGGAATGGATGTTGGCATCCTTCTGTAGAGCCTCCATAAATCTTAATATTGCTACCAAGCACTTTGCTGGAAAAATGCATTACTCGGTATGGCTAATGTTGTTCTTTGAAAACAAATTGAATACCCCTGCAACCTAATAAATTATTTTCTGATATGAGAAGACAACATCACTATTATGATATGTAATTCTGTTTAATCTTAGTCTACCTACTTACCTAACTGCTCTTTGTCTCAAAATCCTCATATATTCAATAGGAATAACAATAGCAATGTACAGTTTTGTTGTGAGAAATACATGAGATAATATATGTAATATGACTAGAACAGTACCTAGCACATAAGAGATGCTCACTCAAGGTTAGCTGTTGTTTATCAGAAAGCAAAAAGTCTACAGTTTTATTATATAGCCTATAACCAATTCCTATACACAGCATTAGGGTAGAATAAAAGTACAGTAAAAACTGAAACCATTTTACGTCACACCAATCAATTTACCTACTGGGTAATATATAGCACTCTGATGACATTGTTGGCCCTAAAACTTGCTTCTAATATAGAAAACAGTGGATCATAGATAGTCTAGAACATGAGAAATCACATAAGTCATCATTTTGGAATTATATTACTGCATATAATTTTCAAACGCAAATAATTTAATGACCCTTTCCCAACCACTAAGGAGGCAATAAATATACCACCATCAGAAGAAATCAACAAAGTTCAATTGAAATTATTCCTCTGGGTTTGGGCATGGTTTAGCTTATTGGCCACCTAAATCACTAGACTCACAAATGCAACACTTGCAGTGGAATAATTCAAATTTGATTTTCAGATTAAAAAAAACTTTTCAATTTTTCCATGTCATTTTATTTTTTTACTGCTGCATAACAAATTGCCATAAACTTAGTAAACCTATACACATTTTTGTAGCACACAGTTTTTGTGGGTCAAAAGTTGAGGCCTGACCTGACTGGCTTCTCTTTTGGTCTCACAGGCCAAAGTCAAGATGATGACCAAGGCTGTGGTCTCACGCAGAGCTCAGAGTTCTTTGTGTCTATAGGCCTGAGGACCACATATGCTTACTGGCCATCAATTTCTCTCACCATTTAGAGGCCTTCTACATTCCTTGCCAAGTGGGCCCTTCTGTCTTTAAAGTCATCAACAGATAGTTCACTTTGCTTTGAATCTCTGTCATGCTTCAAATTTTGACTCTGACATCAAGATGCTGATTTAAAGAGCTCATGAGTTAGGTCAGGCCTTTTTAGATAATCTCCCTTTCTTAAGTTCAACTGCGCCATATAGCATAGCCCAATTACAGGAGTGATATCCCCAAATACCCATGATGTTAAGAGTTATAGATGATATATGCATACTAGGGGATGCGCCCGTTAGGTAACATCTTAGGATTCTGCCTACAACAAACATCAAATGCTTAAGAATTAATCTCCCAAAGCCTAAATCAAGTCTATTACACTGGTCGAAGATGCCAAGTCTTATAATTTATAAGAAACTGGCATATATGTCAAAGGCATTGTTCAGTTATCCTATAAATTTATAATTTTAGAATCAAGGTTTTCTGCTCTACAGTTGAAATAAATTATCTGTTAAAACAGGCAGAAACATACCCTTGCCACTGGAGATTTAAAAAAAAAAAAATCTGAAGAATCTCATTCTACCATTCTCCATGTGCTTTACTTACCATGGAGTTTTTTCATCAATGGTACCCTGTATTGGTTATGTTCGTAGTATTTAGTCAGAAAGTTTCATATGAAATCAGGAACATTTGAAACAACTCACCTTAATATATAAAAATGAGATAAATAAGCTTACCAGAAGTCACTGAAATCTGGACCTCCAAGACTGCATGAAGAAATTCAGGTCCTGAGTAACTATATTAATTAATCTGTTCACATGACTGGATCTATGATCTTTGCTTCACATCACCCCATAAGAAATTGTGCACTATTTTTCTTTGCTTGTTTGAAAAGCAATTCATATTAATTTGTTAATATCTCAGCTAAAGTTCTTCTAAATTTTGTTCCTCATGTCATCTTATTTACTTTATCATACTTTTTTACTTTTGTATTTCTTTTTTTCATGGGTAATGGACGAGTGAATTGGTCGATTTCTCGTTACTAGATCAACACTATAAATATTTTAAAAAATGTATTTACAGTTTTTATTTTAAATGCATTAGTTTCATTATAGCATATGTATATGCCTATTTATATCTATATCTACACCATCTATCTACAAACTGGTTTTTTTGATGATGAGTTCATCACCAAGGAATGTTAAGTAAGGGATAAGTGATATATTTCAATCAACCACAAATAATTGTTAGTGGCTCTCTGGATTCCTCAGTCACTGAGGATTCTAAGTTTGGTTAGAAGTAAAATTGCTCAGAAAGTACTCTGTGTAAAAGTAGAGATGTTTGTATGTGGTAAATGCTGAAGTATGTAAAGATGCAATGCTTTATATTTGGTATTTCATGAGAAGTTTTTATTTCAGAAAACACAGATACTAAGATTGTATATTAAATAATCTTTATATAGTTGTTTGTTAGCTTAAATTTCTTAATGTCATGAAAAATGTCAGAACCTCATAAGACTCTCTAGGGCTTTGTGAGCAGTGAAAATGATTCTGACAGTAAGGAATGGGTTAAAAGAGTTGTGCAAACAGGCCAGGCTTGGTGGCTCATGCCTGTAATCCCAGCACTTTGGGAGGTTGATGTAGGCAGATCACAAGGTCAGGAGATCAAGACCATCCTGGCCAACATGGCGAAACCCTGTCTCTACTAAAAATACAAAAACTGGCTGGGCATGGTGGTGTGCACCTGTAGTCCCAGCTACTCAGGAGGCTGTGATAGGAGAGTGGCTTGAACCCAGGAGGTAAAGGTTGCAGTGAGCCAAGATCATGCCACTGCACTCCATCTGGTGATAGAGCGAAACTCCATCTAAAAAAAAAAATAGTTCTGCAGATACAGTCATTTTTTCTATTTTGTCTATAGAAGCCGTGATCCCAAGTAACGTTTTGTTTTTTTTTTTTTTCTATTGTGCATTTGATCATGTGAAAGGAATAAACAACATCCTTGAATTCATTCCCAAAACCTACTCAACATAGAAGATTCACTTATGGTAATCATCAAATCTCTCTGATCCTCTGGAATAGTTTGGGGGTAAATGACAAATAAGTTTGAACTAAAATATTTAATTTGGTAGATCAATTCAGAAATGCACTGACACTTTTTTTTTAAATATGTATTTATGCAGGAAGCTGAGGTAGAAGAATCCTTGAACCCAGGAGGCAGAGAATGCAGTGAGCCGAGATTGTGCCACTGCACTCCAGCCTGGGAGACAGAGAGAGACTCTTGGTCTCATATATATATATATATATATATATATGTATTTATGCAAGATGGAAAAAGGAGCAAGGCAGATGAGTTAACCACTGAAAAATTTCATCTTATATTCTACGTTGATGCATCACATTGCAGATGCAGAAGTCACATAGGGCAAGATTGGTGTTAAGGACCATAAATTCTCAATAGAAAATCCTGTTAACAAACAGAATCCATATACTAAAACAAATCAAACAGTGAATTTTAATAGAGACTTAGAAAATAGAGCCACAATCAAAAGTGCAGAAGAAAAATGATCTGCTATTGAGCATAAACCTTTACTAAAGAGAGTAAAAATGGGAGGAAAGATGAAATGAAGGTGAAAAGAGGGTAAGGGTGAGAGTAAGAGAGAAAGAAAGAGAAGAGGGAGAGAGCAGTAGACTTCGAAAAACTATTACATTGTGAAAATCTGACTCTTGTATTTCATAAGGCAACATAAACAATATTGAAAATTTTTACTATCTTCTTAGTAAAGATGTATCTAAGTTTAATACAAGTTAAATATATGATTTCATCTAAATAATTCCTATCCTTCGTTATCAAAAGTAATTATTCTACGAAGATTTAGACTTTAAAGACTGCTCAAAATATGTTATAATCCTTTCAAGGTGATGTGCTTTCTCTTTTTGTTTATTTATAGTTAATTAGTTTTTGTCGGTGTTGCACATTACTTACACTCCAGCATTTCAAGGTCTGTTTGCTTTCTGATTCATAAAAATCAGCCAGTATCCTTTAGTTATATTAAAAGCCTTGCATTTAATTAGGAATATGTATGTCAGATTTATGTAATGGATTACAACCTTGCCAATTTCCACATTACTGCCAGAGAGACAATCAGTTATTTAAGGAAGCACATTCACTCTTCAGATTGTCCAAACTATTGTCCTTTCTCCGTATTTTTATTTTCTTCTAATTTGATTCAATCTCTCATCTCTCTCCTTCACCCCAGATTTTCCTCATCATTGCATGCATAGCATTTTAACTCTTTTCCTTGCTGATCAACTTTTACTAATTTTCTCTGTTCTAACTTCACAGAAATACATTTTTATGTTCAATTTAGCAACAAAATTTCAAGGAAATAACATGAACTTTAAAAAAGTAAAAGACTGTTCCAGTATTAACCTCCAAAAGATTGAACATGTTTTGGAGAAAAGGTTAATATGAAATTATTAACATAAAATCTTTCTACTTATTAAAAAAGCAATTCAAACATCTATTTGAAGAGAACAAACCCCACCCATTCCTCATCCCATACTTTTAAAAGTCTCAACAGTAGGAAGATTGATTACCTCAACTCGATCAACAGGTATGTTTTCATAGTTGTATAAATTATCCAGGTCTTCTAAGGTGGCATCATAGGTTTCTGAGTCATAGTTGATGGACTCCAGAGTTGGGGCAGTCACAGCAGCATCAAAGATGACGAGTCCCAGAACAAGTCTTGCTAATGTCTTCATTTTCCCAACTTTCCTAGTTATAAAATGTTAAAATGCCCCAATATTTAATTGAAAACTTATTAATAGTCTGCACTAAATAGAAATGATAAATTAGTGTCAATTTCAAAGAACACAACCTGGTAGCTTTCCTTCCATGGATAATTTATAAACATAACACACAAAATCATCTTACTTCCTAGGACCATTGCTGTCAGATATTCAAATTCATTCACAAACCTGTCTCTGGTTTTACAGTGGATATTTTAATTACAATAATATTTTATTTAGTTTTATTTTATTTTATCTTATAGGGAAAAATAGAGCTTATTCACAAAACTTTTTTGACATCTAAGAGTTTTGCCATTTAATTAAATACTAAGATCCTTTATCAGCTCTGGGATATGGAGTTGAAGAAGATGAGGATGATGATGATGATGACTGCAGCTGTCATATCATTTTATAGGTGAAGAAACTGAGACAGAGTTAACTGGTAATACAACTAAGACATCCACAAATAATTCCAATTTGAGTGGTCCAGGGTGTGGCTTGGTGGGGTTTTAAACATAATTTTACAAAACCTAGGACTCATAACTGTTTCTTGTACATTGAGGCCTAAGAACAAAGTAACAAAGTTTTGTTTCTTTTTTTTGTGTGTTACTTCTTTGTAGCCTCTGGATATATAAATACATACATTATTTAATATGCACATTAATATTTCATGCAATATTGTTTAAAATGTTCCTAATGAAATAGAACAGAAAAAAAATTTTCTTTAGTTCTTACTATTTTATTTAATTCTTAATAACTATCTAAGATTTGAACTCAGAACCAATAGCAATACATGTTTAAAAGGCACTATTTGGCAAGATTCCTTTGTACGCCTATGGGATTATAGCCATCTTTGTTTTTTAATTCCTTAATAAGCACAAATCTTATTTTTCATTATAACATTATGCTTTTTGAGGATTCAATCAAAATCCTATAATTTTAATTATTTTTTTATTCTATATATACTCATTTGAATACATTTTGGTTTAGAAAAAAAACCTTCATGTTTAATTTTCAACGTTTAAGTTAGTCTTATCAAAACGTTACCTGGTGATCCTTTATTGTGCAGGCAAATATTGTAAAATTCTTTATCAAGCATGTCTAATTTTGGAAGGTTTTATATCTTAGACACACTTCTTGGGTTTACTTTAAGAACAGTACCTGTGGTGTTGGTACTTATGCATACATATAAAAGGGAATTCATGATAAATATTACTTTTAAACTTGAATGCACTGGCAGACAAAATGACCTTCAGTTACTTGAAAGAAAGCCTTTATGAAGCAGGTTTAGGCAGAAGGATATGAAATTCCTCTGAGAATAAGAAGCAGTACAAGGAGCTCCTTCTTAGCCCTTCTATGCTTTCTTCAAATAAATTTCTTATTCACACTGGATAAACTAAGCCTCTATTTCAGTTGCCTTTGCAGAAGTCTTTGCAGGATTGCAGATTTGGAACTGTTCTAGGCAATTACCAACAAAGTCCTACTTAATAAAGCAGTGGGTTTGCAAATCTTCCAGGAACCATTCTCCCATAATCAAGTTGGTAACATTAACAGAAGCCACTACCAACTTAAAAAAATATTTTCTTTATATATTTCTGGCAGCTTCCATTGTTCAAAGAAATTATACACTTGCTGACCGTTTTTTTCACTTTATGCTATATTTGATTACATATGGCTACATCTCAGAATTTATTTGCATTTTGCATTGCTCCTAAAGCTATCAGCTATAAGGCAGTCTGTATGAATCTTAAAAATATAAACAGTTTTTATCTATGTTAGTTAAATTTATATTCTTTTCTTCAAATAATTATATTAGCATTTAATATAGTTTTTAATTGAAACTTTAATTTTGTGTTCACTTTATACCATTGCTTAATATTTTAAAATTTGTATATTTAAAACTTTCAATATATAAATGTATAATGTCATGTAATCATCACAATATTTTTAAACTCCTGAAGTTTCACTATTTCCTCACTTTGCATAATATTTCAATTAATATCAATCAATAGTACGTGGCTATACTGGCAAAGAATGTGGTCTGTGTCAGGGCACTTGACCTAAGGCATATATTGGAAACTACTATACTTTTATTGGCATCTGTCCTGACTATTGAGATCAACTATTTGCTGTATGTTATTAATTCCTAAGCTATTTCAAAATTTTGGATTTTCCAAGAATAACATAAATACAAAGTCAATAACAAAAATAAACCAAATCCATTGAATCAAAGTTCCCCAGAAGATATCAAGCAAGTTGAATTATTTTTTAAAGGTTTTTATAGTAGGGAAAAAAGTATTTGACCCAAGAAGAAAGCAAGTATAAAAACTTACCTTTGGCTCTGACTTGGTGAAATGGCACAAAGTGACTGAGGATGCAGAGCTAGTGGTATTTGCCCCTGACCAATGGATGTGAATTCTGGTCTGTGGGAGGTGGAATTTATAACACTCAACTTTCTGTTTGCAAAACCTAACATTGAGAAATACTTCTCAGTCTTTAAAAAACCCCAAATTATTTTATAGTCACTCTAAGCAGTAGAATCCAAATCACATAGTATATAAAGTTCTTGAAATTATGTTCATGGAGTTATAATTGCCAAAGTGTCACCTTAAGATTTTTAAATGGAAAAAGTTGGATTTCATATACCTCATCTATAACAAATTCACCTATTAAGAAATGAAGTTCATGTATACAGTGATACTATATATGGATATTTCAGTTCTAATAAGGAATAATTTTCCCAAAACTCGAAGTCTTGAATTGTTTTCTTCACTTTTCACTAATGTTAAGTGAAATTTGGTAAATGTTACAGAAACCTTACCTGTTTAATTTTGGGAAAGTAAAAAAAAAGTTATCCAAATTATTTTAATTGCATGGAATGTTTTGATAGCAAAGCAGTGAACAATGAACCTTTTGCATAACTTTAAAAAAATTATGTCCAAAAGTAATGCACAATTATGATCAGAGTATTTTGGAGAGAAAGGGGGTTCTTTTTATAAAAAGCTATTTTATCTATCATAGATAAATAAATTAAATTACACATTTTTTCCCTAGAATACAAGCTTTCTTTTATGCTCTTGTTAACTTTCATGGTTTGTAAAACTAAACTTTATTGCAGATATGTAGAGAAAAAAATATATACTTTAAATATCTATATCTTAATTTTACATTGGATAAGTCTTAGAGAAAGATGAAACTTGAATCTTGTATTCTGGTATACTTTAAATAAATCTAGGAATTTGATTCTCACTTATGCTTCAGGAATCTTTTCCTTCATGACCAAAAGTCAATTGCTGTGTTGAATTTTGAAAGCGGGATTACTCCTGGGCCAAGTGATGGGAGAGAAGAAGGTCTGTCTTCAGGATTCTCTCACTCCCCTTTCTGCAAATGTCTTTGCCCATCTATTCAGGGCATTCTCATTTGTCATCCCCATCAGCCAACCCTGTTTCCAAATGATTTGTTTTTAACATGCATTGTTTTTCTCAGAAACATTTTGATTTGGAACAGAAGCAGTGATGATGGATAATGTATGAAGCCTACTAAGATCTCTCCAAAAACAGAGAGGTCATCTTCGAGACAGGGATGTCTTTCTGGCATCCACGATGTCTCACCGCATCACATAAAGGTCACTTTTAGAAGCAGTGCTGAAAAGATGCCTGCATCCGAGTTTCTAGGCTGGTCCTCTCTAGCATCAATGTCCACGTGCGGTGTCAGGTGATTTTATATATGATTGTTAATTCCCTCAGCACATTCTTAAGCAGAGCAGTTACCACTATTCATAGATGGGAAAACCGAGAGTCAGCTATTAAATGATACAGAGCTATGTGTGACACAAATAAACAGACAATCAAATTGGCTCTTCTCTGGGTCAGGTCCCTAGACATGATTGAGCCTGTCTGAGGGATGTGGGTGTATATAAAAAGGCAGTGTTAGCTCTCAGTTCCAAAGATTTCTAATTCAAAGCCTATCACTAGCTTTAGGTTCTGCTGAATGTTTTAGAAGAAATGACAGATTCCAAGAATATCTATGAAAATAATTTACTTTCTTCCTTTTCCCTCAATATTTGATCTAGTACTGTGTGCACTTTATTAGGTGACAGAGAGGTGAGAGCTACCTAGCTCTTTGCTTTCTGTGGGGGGCTCTGATTAAACTTACAAGACTATTTCCAGAAATAATTTTTGACACTATCCTTGGTTGAACTGTTGGTGTTTAAATGGTGTCTTCCTTAGGCTTCAGAATGCTGTGCAATAGAAGCTCAATTTTCATGACAATTTGAAGGCCAAATTATTTGTCTTAGTTTAGCGTTGAAAGCAGAAATGATCTTCTTTGAACTTTTTCTTCCTCCAAATAAATACAAATTTTACATTTCCTTATAACAATTTCTGAAATCATTTCTCTTGATCTTATTGCAACCCTCTCCAATATTTCAAAATCTGTTTTGAAGTGTGAGCACTCAAATTTGTTACAATCCCTTGAGGATCTAATCAACACTGAACAGTGAGGAAGGATACATGACCAGTTACAGCCTCTGTTATCTTGGTAAATATCTTCTAGTCTCGTGATAGTTTTCTTAATAGTGCCCAAGCTTGGTTATTAGAAACCCTCGGGGGATCAGTTATTATGACTCCTGGCCTTATCTAGAAACTGAGGCTTTGTGGCTTTATCTCCTTAAACCCCAAAACACTTTACAAAACCTTTTGACTGAAGCTCTTAACAAAATTCATTAAACACCATCCTGCTTGTTTAAACAGAATTAATTTTAAAGAAAACACAGCCTTCTCCCAATGATTGCTTTCTTTGTTCTACAGCAAGGGTGAGCAGAGAGCAGCAGATATTCTGAGGGCAGCCCCCTGCTGCCTTCCCTTGCCCCTGGCCCCAAAAGGTGACATTACTAACTACTAGAGGGTGTGAGTATTCCACCTTACTGACTATAAGTGAAAATTTGCTGCAGTGATTACCTGCCTTCCTAAAGAGAACTGTTAAAGTAAGTTTCATCTTGTCTCAGAGGCCCCCTACTCAGCAGAAATCCAAAACTCCAGGCTTTCATGTCACCATAAACCCACATGTATCATGCTGATTTCATCCAATCTTCTCCTTCCAGTATCTTTTAAGCTTTGTCTGCAATTTTTGTCTCAGCTTCTTTCAGAACATGTCTCTTTACTTCCTTTACCTTAAAAGAATCTGGCTGTCTCCTGACAAAGGTTTTCCTCTGCAGTCCTTTCAAAGTGGTGTTTGGTTGGTTGTTCTTCCTCCCTCACAAAATTCAAGAATGGAGAGGTTTTTGTGCTCTACATTTTCTCTCCCAAATGATCTCTTTACTGTTTCAAAAACATTATTCATTCTGAAACTCATAACATGTGGCTTAGTTACCCACAACATCCTCCCTGTCATCAGCTGCTAGACATCCTTGTCTAGCCCTTTTATGGTTGATGACTTTTGCCCCTGGTTCATTCATTCCTTCCACACATGCCCATCATCATTTGCAATTACATGAACCTCCATGTATGATCCATCTATCGTGGTGGCCTGGTGGTTGCTTTGTCTTCTCACATATAGAAGTTACTACATTCCTACCCAGCCTCTCACCATCATTGTTGAACCCATCAGCTTGTTATCAGCAGGTATTATATAGCTTACCAGTAGGATACTGTCATTATTTGTCCTTTTGCCACATGAGACTTTTGTTCCATAGACCCCATCACTTTTTTTTTTTACCATCCATTAAACTTCTATCTTCACTTTCTCCTTACCCTTGGATTCCATGGGCTGTTATCATAATTACTACCTGTCAAACATTTTTGCTCTTTCTTTTTTCCCTTCTATTATACTCACTTGGGAAGACCTCAATTTTGGTTTAGCATAACTCCCAAGTGTCTTCCATTCTGCATCCGAGAAGCTGTATATTACTAGTGAAGATCACACACAATGATATTTGATTTCATTTCAGATTCTTTCAGATAAGTTTCAACCTTGGCTGGCAGATCTAGTGTGACTCTGACGTTGATTCCCTTTCCAACATTAAAATGAATATTTTATAACATAACTTCTGTCCTCAAAGATCCTATATTCCTCTTCTCTGCACTGAAAAGATAGAGTCATCAGAGAAATAGTTAAATTTCCACCATCAAATTCACCTGCATTTCCACGCATCTTCTTTGACTTCCCTGTTATAACAGCGCAAGAAGTTAAAAATACGTTCCCATTCCTAGGATTGTATTTCCTTTTCTCTCTCCAAGGCTTGTGTTTATTCAGTTCTCGCCTCCTTCTCACTATTCCCTGCTTCTACTAGGTTAATTCCATGTAAATGCACACATTCTCTGAGCACAAGGTCAGGCTGTGGTATTCTATATAAACCAAATGAACTGAGTTAAAGTCAATAGAAAGTGGTAGCTGCAGCAGCAAATTAAAGATAACGTGTTAAGTCTAAAGGAATTCAAATAGCAAATGATTTCAAATCACTATAGAATTCAAAACTGTATCTGCAGATTTAGTTCAGTCTACAAATACTTCAAATTTAGTTCCTACAATTATGCTATTTTTTTTTTAACAAAGTACGTATGTAATTGCCATTGAACTCGACATTTTCATCTTGCTACATTCCTATTTCTATGTCTTCTTTTTCAGGAAAATAAATCCCCAAATAAGTAGAGTGCATTGGCTGTTTCTGCTTACCCTATTCCCATTCACTCATCATTCCACTGCAGTTTGGGTTCTGTATGAATAGTTTTCTGGCTTTGTCTTAATTAATGTCCCAGCAGCCTACCTTGGCTGTGATGTGGTTTTTCTCTGACCACCTTAGCTCTGCCTTCTCAGTGTCTTTGTTTGTCTTCTTTTACTCAACCCAGCCTCTAACTTTTGGAGTCCCTGAGATTTTAATCATATGATTCATCTTTTCTCTTGTTATCCTTTCTTTGTGGGTCACCTCATTTGCTTCCATGCTATAATTACAATAAAAACAATAATATATTAACAATAAGCTAGTTTTGAACATATACTATGAGCCTGACATTGCTTATTATCCTCATTTATAGAAGAGGAAAGTAAGGCCCAGGGAGGTTAAGTAACTTCAACAAATAAGAAGCAGAGCCAAATCAAAGCTGAAGCAGTCTGGCAGCAAAGCCCAAGTTCTTACCCACAACACTGAGCTACCATTTTATGTGTCAGTCTTCCAGCTTTACATCCTCTGCCCCCATATTTTGTTCTGAGCCAAAGATTCATATATGCCATTGACTACTTAGAACTTGACATCTTCACTTGGATGTCTAATTAGAATATCACACTACACCTGATACGATGACTTTTAGACCCACTCTAAGCTTTGATCTTCTCCCCTTTGCAGTGATTGGATGGTATCACATCACCCTAATTGGCTCCAGCCCAAAGCCTTAAAATTGCTGTTGATTTCTTCCATTTCCTAATGTTTCCCCTACATCCAATCTATCAAAAGAAATCAATTCTACTACAGATGTATCTCATTTCACAATCATCTCTCTCCTGTACTACCAGAAAAGCATATTACCGAATCTTCCTGCTTCCTTTTTTTGTGTCATTCACTCATCAAATTCAAGGCAGAGAGATGATGAAAAAAAAAACACACAATTCCACATTTTTTTGTATGTGTTTCATCCACTTTATTTTATTTTTCAATTATATTGCTTGATGTTATAATTGTACTTTAAGTTCTGGGATATATGTGCAGAACGTGCTAGTTTGTTACATAGGTGTACACATGCCATGGTGGTTTGCTGCGCCCATCAACCCATCATCTGTATTCAGCATTTCACTGAATGCTATCCCCCTTCTAGCCCCTCACTCCTTGACAGGCCCCAGTGTGTGATGTTCCCTTCCGTGTGTCCATGTGTTCTCGTTGTTCAATTCCCACTTATGAGTGAGAACATACAGTGCTTGTTTTTCTGTTCCTGTTAGTTTGCTAAGAATAATGGTTTCTAGCTTCATCCATGTCCCTGCAAAGGACATGAATGTATCCTTTTTATGGCTGCATAGTATTCCATGGTGTATATGTGCCACATTTTCTTTATCCAGTCTATCATTGATGGACATCTGGGTTGGTTCCAAGTCTGCTATTGTGAACAGTGCTGCAATAAGCATATATATGCATGTGTCTTTATAGTAGAATGAATTACAATCCTTTGAGTATATACTCAGTAATGGGATTGCTGGGTCAAATGATATTTCTGGTTCCAGATCCTTGAGGAGTTACCACATTGTCTTCCACAATGGTTGAACTGATTTAAACTCCCACCAGCAGTGTAAAAGTGTTCCTATTTCTCCACATACTCTCCAGCATGTGTCGTTTCCTGATTTTTTAATCATTGCCATTCTAACTGGTGTGAGGTGGTATCTCATTGTGGTTTTAATTTGCATTTCTCTAATGACCAGTGATGATGAGCTATTTTTATGTGTTTTTTGGCCATATGAAAACTTCTTTTGAAAAGTATCTGTTCATATCCTTTGCCCACAATTTTTTTTTGCAAATATTGAATAATTTCACATTTCTCTTTTAGTAAAATCAAAACTCTTAAACTATGCCCTGCAAAACTCCCCATCAGCTAGATCCTCCCTACTTCTTCAAGCTTAGGTCAAGCACATCTCCCTCAGTCACTCTGCTTCAGTCATATGGATGACCTTTCTGTTTTGGAATCAAGCCAAATCTGTGTATCCTCAAAATACTACAATTAGTATTAGCTCCCACACTTTAGAATGGCTGCCTCACTTTTTAAACTTCTGCGTAAATATTCCTTCAAAAGAGGCTCTCCCTGACACCCTTCTCATCAAGGTAGACCCTCTTCCTTCCCATTATACTCTACAAGTCCACCACATTTGTTTCTTCAAGGCACTTGCCATATCTGTTTTTTTTTTTTTTTCTATTCGTATATATGTCTGTTCAAGGTGAATAGAAACACTGTCATAAATATATTTTACTGGTCAGATTTATAGTTGTATTCTCAGTTCTGAAATAATCCTTGGCTCAAACTTTATGCTCAGTATTTTTGAATGAATTAATCAATTAATGAAATAGTGAATTAATACATAATAATTGAATAACCATTATGATTTGCTTAGCTATTCTAATTCATAGGAGGTTATTTGTATTTAGGTAATGATAGCTAGTTCTTGATCAACATGCTAAATTAATTTCTTTTCCTGTTTTTTTTTTTAATTAGTTTTTTCTGTTCTTTTTATCCAAACTACCAAGCTGTTCGGTAACACTTTTCAAGCTGCTATCAAACCTCTCTTGACATGAGGTTTTACTTTTATTTTCTGCTAAGACTTTCTTATGTAATCTACAAAGATACATGGCATGGACTTTTGATGAGAATCTGAGAGTTTCTGAACAATTTAAGACACTTTCTGGCCAAAAGTTAAGAAAACCAAAATTCAAGCTGGGTTAGGAAAATGTAATTGATTTGCCCAGATAACAGAAAAGTACAAGTTTCTTTTTCTCCAGAGAGCTTTCTTTGGTAAGCACCATTCTCAGATAGGTTTCTAAATGGAGGAGATGGCTACAGCTGCTCTATATGATACATGTCTTTCAGGTTGAAATCCAGAGTTGAGGAATTATTTATTCTAGAAAGCCCCCCAAAATATTTTCTTTGTGTAATCGATTCTGAGCAAAGCACATACTCATCACTCAAAAAAGAGGTGGCGGGGGAGAGTAGTTGAGGGAATTAAGTAATTAAGTGTCCTAACTGGCCAAATCCTCATGTCATTCAAGGCTCTACTCAAGTGTTACTTCTTGAGTTGCTTCTTCCCTGACCACTTCATTTAAAATAGAGCCAACCTCTTTATAACACTTAAAACTATATGACATGATTACATAGGATATTAGCTTATTTATATCCTACACCACAATGTTATCTCCATGAAAACACAGTTTACCAATTGTGTCTGCTGCTATATTCCCAGTCTATGACACACAGCAGGCATTCAACAAACATTTGTCAAATAAATACATGAACTGACTTATACCTAAGGACAAATGCTTTCATCCCTTTGTTTTCAGAGAGCTAAAAAAGGGTTGGAGTGGTTTTCAGCAGGGACTAGTAAAAGAAGAGCAAATTAATCATGAGTAGCTGTAGTCTTTGAGCCTTAGCACATGGTCTTTCTGACGCCTGTTTGTTTTGGCTGAGCTGAAGCCTCTTTTGCTACATTTCTTAGTCTTACCTGTCTTCCAAATGAATTGGATGTGAGATACCCATAGTTCAATTGATAAAAAATATGTTTATAGTCATATTATTAAATTTCCGTTTCATGTATAGCTTGTAGTACACTATATTTCCCATATCACTTTTCACAATACATATGCTATATCAATAATAATTAAAGTAATAGTTATACTCAACCACTATTAATTCTCATTTTATCATTATAATTTGGGCTTCAGATTGTTTTCTTTTACTTGCCTTTTTATGTTGCATTTTTTAAAAAAAGCTTATTGTTTTGGTATATACCGCATCTTTTGTCATTATAACTTTTATCATTATAAAAAAAAACAAGAACTAGATATTTTATTCTTTTTGTTGATATTTTGAATAGGATTGCATTTTTGATTTGGCTCTCAGCTTGGATGCTGTTGGTGTATAGAGGTGCTACCAATTTTTATGTATTGATTTTGTATCCTGAATCTGCTGAAGTTTCTTATCAGAGCCAGGAGGCTTTGGGCAGAGTGCAGAAACTATAGGGTTTTCTGCATAGAATCATATCATCTGAGAAGAGAGAGAGTTTAATGTCCTCTCTTCCTATTTGGATGCCTTTTTATTATATTTCTTTCTCTTGTCAGATTGCCCTGGCTAGAACTTCCAAAACTATGTTGGATCGAGTGAGAAAAATTGGCATCCTTGTGTTGTTCTAGTTCTTAAGGAGAATGCATCCAGCTTTTGCCTGTTTGGTGTGATGTTGCCTATGGGTTTTTTTCATAGATGGCTCTTATTACTTTAAGATACGTTCCTTTAATGCCTAGCTTGCTAAGTGTTTTTAACATGAAGGGATGTTGAATTTTAATAAAAGCTTTTCTGTATCTATTGGAATGACCATGTGTTTTTTCTTTCAGTTTTGTTTATGTGGTGAATCTCATTTATTGATTTACATATATTTAACAAACCTTGCATCTCAAGGATAAAGCCTTCTTGATTGTGGTGGATTAGACTTTTAGTGTTTTGCTGCATTCAGTTTGCTAGTATTTTGCTGAGGATATTTGTATCTATGTTGGTCAGCAATATTGGCCTGAAGTTTTCTTTTTTGTTGTTTCTCTGCCAGGTTTTGGTGTCAGAATGATGCTTGCCTCATAGAATGAGTTAGGAAAGAGTTCCTCCTCCTTGATTTTTTGGAATAGTTTCAGTAGGATTGATACTAGCTTTTCTTTGTAAATCTTGTGGAATTTGGCAGTGAATCCGTCTGGTCCAGGACTTTTTCTGTTTAATTATTATTATTATTATTATTGATTCAACTTCAGAATTTGTTATTGGTCTGTGCATGGTTTTAATTTCTTCTTGGTTCTATTGTGGGAAGTTATTTGTTTCCAGGAATTTATTAATTTCTTCTGAATTTTCTAGTTTGTCTGCATAGAGAGTATAATTGTCTCTCAGTGACTCTGATTGTTTTGTATTTCTATGGGGTCAGTTATAGTGTGCCCTTTGCCATTTCTGATTGTGTTGTTTGAATCTTCTCTCTTTTTTGTTAGTCTAGCTAGCAGTCTATCAATCATAGTTATTCTTTCAAATATCCAGCTTTGGCTTTTGTTGATCTTTTGTATGGGTTTTCACATTTCCCTTTCATTCAAGTCAGCTCTTTTTTTTTTTCCTGATAGCTTTGGTGTTGGCTTGCTCTTGATTTTCTAGTTCCTCTAGGTGTGATGTTAGATTGATCATTTGAGTTCTTTCTAACTTTTTGATGTGTGATGTAAAATATCTATACTATGAGAATTACAAAACGCTGCTGAAAGAAATCAGAGTTAACATAAATGAATGGAAAAACATTCCATGCTCATGGATAGGAAGAATCAATATTGTTAAAATGGCCATAGTGCCCAGAGGAATTTACATATTTAATTCTATTCCCACAAACTACCAACATTTTTTTATAAAATTAGAAAAAAACTATTCTAAAATTCATATAAAACCAAGAAACTAAAATTCATATAAAACCAAGAAACTGCCTGAAGCAACATACAACTTACTCATTTAACAACTATGCACATGTACCTCCTCTCAATCCTAAAATAATGCTTGAAGTAAAAAAAAAGTTCAAGAACTATAATTATTTTGAAAAAAAGGAAAAATAATTACCCACCTTAAGTATTATTCACCACCTTAAGTATTATTATCTCTGCATATCTACAGATAAAAGAGAAGGTGATATAGATAGTTACATATAAATAATATTAAAAAATATAAGATATCTTATTTAAAATGTTTAATTCTACTTATATTTCATATTAGAAAAAATATTGTAATTGAAGGAGCAGAAGGAATAGATAAGAGTTATAGATGTTTCATTACAAGAAATATTAGTTCACAAATTATCCAATCAACTATTGAGAGTAAAATTATTTTTAAAAATTCCAAGTTAAATGTACTTATTTACATTTAAATTTCACTCTACAATTTTTCTAATGTTTTTACTTTGTAGAGGTTGACAGAAATTTCCTATATCTCAAAGCACACTTTCTTACTTCAGCCAATGAATTTGAAGAGTTATATCTCCTGCACTTTTAAATTATAGCACATTTATTCTTCACAAAAACCTGTGAAATAGTTCTATTATTAATCTGCCCATGATTATACAGCTAAAACATTTTGGAGCTGAAATTATAATACAAAATTGTGGATCCAGGCTATTTCCTCTGTCCAGTTATACAATATTGTATTTTTGACCTTTGATACATATGCACTGATGTTTGACCTTAAATGAATAAAACAACAGTTTATTTAAATGAATTATTTAATACTAATAATCTATTCTTTTTTTCTCTGCCTCTTTTTTGAAATGCACAATTTTGATATAATTTTCCTTTTTAGCTATATTAATTTCCAGACAATTTTTCGCAAGAAATTTTATATGCACTATGTCCTTTGAGTCCTTGCATGTTCAAAAATATCTGTGAACTTTTTATTCTAGGGACATACTGATTGATGGAATACTATTGGGTAACATTTTTCTTAGGACACTAAGACATTGCTTCATTTTCTTCTGGCACTAACAGTTACAATGGAAAAGTCTGAGGCCAGCCTAACTATTTTTCCCTGTTTAGGTCACTTCCTGTTTCTCTCTGGAGGCTAGCAAGATGTTTAGTAGATCTTGAACCTTAGTAACATCACCAAATGATGACTGGGACTTTATGTTTCCAATCTTTTCTGGAGAAAAATATCCTTTTCAAATTTGCAGGTTGTTATTTTAAATTAAAGCACAGATTTCTTCTACTTTACCTTTGAATTTTTATTTTTGCTAAATTCATTGTGATCTATTTTCTGAGATAATAATTATATTGTGTTGAAATTCACAACAAAATTATGGCAAAAATTATTTTGCTTTTTTCCCATTGCCATCATTTTTCTCTTTAGTCAGTTTTATTGTTTTAGCATTTTATGAATCCTGCCTTTCTTCTACTGCTTTTGGCAAATATTTTGAAATATACCCAAAGAAAGCATAAAAAAGGCCTGCCCTTCATAGAAACCTACCCTAACAGAGCCCTATCTGGTGTGAACTACGGGCAACCAGCCAACACCAGCCCCCTCTAACCTTCTCACATAAGGAAAGGAAAAAAAGAGGGCTACAGATTGCGTCTGAATGCCATAGCCCAGGAACTCAAGTCTACTGAAATCTTAGATTTAATTATAAGACTATAGAATTGTTATAAAAACAATGGCTCACAACTAAGAGACTCTATTTAATAAAGAGTTTTTAGAAAAACCCAAAGCCAAGAGGAAGAAAAAGTCCAACAAGGAAATTACTGGAAACAGACTCTCCTGGCAGCTTTAGCTACTGCAAATATTCAACACAGCCCAACGCTGCCAGATGAGCATAAAACTTTACACTAAACACCTATTGAGTGCCTATTACCTAATACATCATACCAAGTTTTCAACAAAAAAAATGAGAACACATGGACACAGGGAGGGGAGCACTACACACTGGGGTCAGTAGGGGGGAAATAGGGGAGGGATGGTGGGGGGTGGGGAGCTGGGGAGAGATAGCAAGGGGAGAGATGCCAGATGTAGGTGATGGGGAGGAAGACAGCAAATCACACTGCCACGTGTGTACCTATGCAACAATCTTGCATGTTCTTCACATATACCCCAAAACCTAAAATGCAATAAAATAAATAAATGGGAAAAAAAAATGCATGACATTATAAAAGGCAAGATAAAAAGTTTGAATAAACAAAGCAAGTGTCAGAACATGATTCAGATATAACACATATTTTGGAATTATCAGAGAATTTAAAACAATTATGACTAATTTACTAGTAATTAATGAAACACAGACAAAATGCAAAAACAGTTGAGTAATTTAAGCAGAAAATTGGAAATACTAAGACTGAATCAATAGGAAATCCTAGAAATCAAAGACACTGTGGTATAAATTGAAAAATGCTTTTGTTGGGCTCTTCAGTAAACAGAACATGACCGAGGGAAGAACCAGTGAGCTTGATGATATATCAGTGGAAACTTCTAAAAGTGAGATATAAAGAGGAATCTTTCTTTATAAAAAAAAGGAACAGAGTATCTAAGAACTGTAAGACAATTAGGAAAGATGTAACATATGCATAATGGAAATATCAGAAGTATAAGAAAGCTAGAAAGGAACAGAAGAAATATTTGAAATAATAATGCAGTATTTTTCAAAAGTAGTAACAGACACCAAACTACATATTCAGGAAACTGAATAAGAGCGAAAAACCTATACCTAAGAATATCATATGGAAACTTCAGGAAATCAAAGACAAAGAGAAAAGCCTGAAATAATCGAGCCCCGGGTGTGGGAGCCTTATCTTTAGGGGAGTAAATATAAGAATTGCCATGAATTTCTCACCAGAAACCACGCAAGGAGAAAAGAGCAAAGTGAAATATTGAGTGTTGAAAAAAAGAAACCCAAATCCTAGAATTATGTATTCATTGAGATTAGCTTTCAAAAATGGAGATTTATAGACTCACTCAGACAAACATAAATGGAGGAAATTTTTCGCCAGCAGGTCTGCCTTGCAAGAAATGCTAAAAGTTCTTTTGATGGAAGGAGAATGATATAAGCCAGAAACGTGTATCCACATAAAAAAGGGAAGAGCAGAGAAGAAGCAATACATTAAGATAAAATAAAATGTCTTATTTCTCTTGTTCTTAATTCATCTAATAATAGTTTTTTGAAATAATAGTAGCCACAATGTATTGGGAGATTATTATATATAGACAAGTGAAATAAATGGCAATGGTATAAGGAATGGTAGAGAGGAATCGGGAATACTTTATTTATATCACTTTTATTCATAATTGTCCCAAACTGGAAGCAATAAAGATACTCTTCAATAGAGGAAGGATAAACACATAGTAGTATATCTATACAATAGAGTATTTTTCAGAAAGTTAAGATAACTGAGCTATCAGATCATGAAAAGACAAAGGAAAATGTAATGCCTCTTGTTAAATAAAAGAAGCCAATCTGAAAAGCCAGCATGTGGCATGATTTCAACCATATGACATTCTGAAAAAGGCAAAACTCTAAAGACAGGAAAGAGATCACTGTTTGCCAGTGGTTCGGTAGTGGGGCTAGGGATAAATATGTGACACACTGGGGATTTTTAAGGCTATGAAACTGTTGTGTATGATATTGCAGTGGTGGACGCATGACATTATGCATTGTCAAAGCCCATATAACTGCACAACAAAAGTAGTGAATTGTAATATCAACTATGGACTTTCGTTAATAAAAATGTATTAATACTGATTCATTACTTGTAACCAATGTCTCAAACTAATGTAAGATATTAACAATAAGGGAAGGTTGTGCAGGAAGAGCCAGGGTATTTTGGGAATCTCTGTACTTCCATCTCTATTTTTCTATAAATACAAAACTGTTCTGAAACACTTCATTATTTGTATTTAATACCAAAACAAAGATTAATTATATTCACTTACTCAGTGATTTGCCTTAATTTTTAAGTACCTGCTCTATCTCAGACACTGTACTTGGGGCACAAGCCCTTATGAAAATATAGACTAATACAATATCATACTGTATTAAAGATAGACCACATCTTAACATGAGGTGATTATTCATAGGTGTACTATCACTCCCACTGTTACTACCTCTAGTTATGGATGGGTTATCATATTCATCTACAAGGGTAACCACACACTATGTACATTGTACATAGACTCAATAAATTTTGTCTCCTTTAGCAAATATTTTTTTGTTAAGGAAAACATTTGAAATCAAAAGAGGCTTTTACTAGAGCAGGAAACTGTCACACAGTGCACTGGTGATGTTGTTACTACAGAATATTCTACAACTTCCAACTTTTGAGGTCTACACATGCATATAAATGTCAGCAGTCTTAACACTTTTCTCTCAAGTTTTCTAACTCTGACATTTGTTGGCTCTGTTACGATTAGTATCTAGTCTTCCTTGGGCTGAAGTTTATGTTGTCTAAAATAGTTAAATCACTCGTTCTAAATTAAATAGGTTAATTCATGTACTTGTTGACAAAATGATATGTTTTTCATTTTGGTTTTCACAGCTGGTGTAGGTGAATAGGGTTTTTGCTCTGAACTTGATTCTGATTCCAAAACATCATCCAGCTTTCACTGTTCCTACACCTTAACTGTGAATTTTATTCTGGCGTTTGCAGCTTGAGATGGCATGCAGTACTGCTTTCACAAGTTGCTACTAAGTTTTTCCTCTCTCCAGCTTTAGTTTTTAAAAAATATTATTGTTATTGTTAACAATGGAATACTTAGATAATATAAATATACACACCTAAGGATTAAAAGTGGGATTTTAGTGGATTTGTTAATAATTACCTAAATATTTGAAAAAGTGACTATGTAATGGTTCAGGTAACTTAGGTACCAAATAAACACATCAAAAAAATCAGAAATGCTTTTCTTTTACAAAGGTAAAATTAGATGTTTTTTTTTTTTTTTTTTTTTTTTTTTGTGTGTGTGTGTATGTGTGTGTGTATGTGAGAACCAGGGAATTTTTCCCAGTAAAGGCTACAGAATTTTATTTCTGCTTAATGCATTAGGTCTAGTCTGAGCTTCTTTAAATTGTCTACGGTGCATCATTTTACACTGCTGTTGTTTTTTAAAAGTTCACTATTGTTATTGTTGTTCATTTATAAGAAAGCAGTAACTCTTATGCTTAGAAATAAATAACAAATCCTTTATGTAGCCCAAAATATATTTTTCAGTATGGCCTTTTGCCTTTCCAGCCTCATGCTACCCTGTCACCTGCCTCACTTTCCATCTATTGAATCATACTAGTCTCTCACTTCCTCCAGTAAGACAAATTATTTCTCACTACAGTTTCCTTATCTGTGTTGTTCCCTTTGTTTTGTATGTGCTTTTCCACCTTGCAAAATGCCACCATTGATCATTTATGTCTCAGAGAGGCCTTGATAGCTGCTCCACACTCAAATATGTTTCCTGTTGTTTTCCTCCATAATATCCTGCTTTATTTTCTTCCGTAGTATCCTGTTTTATTTTCCATATCACTTGTTGAATATTTTGTATTTATAGTCTAATTTAATTTCCCCAAAGTGGAATTCTATGGTGACAACAATCATGTTTGACTTTCCCATCTCTGTCCCTAGAGGAAGGAAATACTCCAATCAATGATCGTTGAATGAAGAATGATTCATTTCAACTCAATTTCATTGAGTAGAATTAGTGCAGAAGTACATCAGATCCAAGTAAAGACCACCCAAATCACTATTTCCTCAACATTCACAACTTCTATGGATAGAAAACAGTACTTGGTACTGGTGACTATTATGTACACTTCTTGTCAGCACTTGAGCTGGTACCACGTACTGAATGCTTGGTTTTATGAAGTACCATTCTAGCCATTCAGTGAGTAATTTGAGATTTCCTAACATTTCCCCCATTCATCATTTTATAATAACCTTTCCTTTATTACTCTAAGAAGTGTTCATTGAATGTTGACATATAAGTCACTGATCGACATTATGAAATCTAAATGAATAAGGAAAGATAAAAGCTTCAGAGCTGGAGAGATTGGCAGAAGGCAGAATAAATAATATAATACCAATTCTTCACTCTGTATATGTATATCTATGTCCAATTCTGTGCCAATATACACAAATACATGCACACACACACACACAGAAGACTGGAGGGAAATACATCCAGAGGTTAATGTTTATCTATATGTGTTAAAATTACAATTAAAATGATATATGTTAAAATTTCCTTTATATACAATTATCGCTTTTCTAAGATTTTAGTTCTTAAATTAAAAAAAATTGTTATCTGCCTTTAACACTTGCTAGATCAAAGTAAATTATCTATTGATCTATGCTACCTGGAAAATCCAAAGCTCTTGAAAAGTTTTCATGGTTATAATTTATTACAGTATTCAGATTAGTATTAAAGTCAAAAATCTCTGGAAAGTATTAATTATTTTATATTATTTTTATATTATTTTATTTTATATTTTATATTATTTTTATTTTATTTTATATTATTTTTATATTATCATTTTATTTTATATTTTATATTATTTTATATTATTCAAGGTGATGATTATTTTATATTATTCAAGATGATGATTATTATTTTGAAACAGGGCCTCACTTTGTCACCAGACTGGAGTGCAGTGGTGCAATTATGGCTCACTGCAGCCTCAACTTCCTAGGCCAAGCTGATCCTCTGGCCTCAGCCTCCCAAGTAGCTGAGACAACAAACCTCCACCACCATTCCCAGCTAATTTTTGTATTTTTAGTAGAGATGGGATTTTGCCATGTTGCCCAGGTTGGCCTTGAACTTCTGGGCTCAATCAATCCATCTGCTTTGGCCTCCCAAAGATCTGGGATTACAGGCATGAGCCACTGTGCCCAGCTATTGATTCTTATATTTATAGCAAATATAATATTTTATTCTCATGTCTTATTTACTCTGTAATTGTATTTCTCAGTTACTACTGAGTATTACCAGTCTTAGCAATTAAAAATATAGTGCATCCAGTGAAATTTGAATTTCAAATAAATGACCATTTTTTTAATTATAAGTATGTTCTGTGATATATTTGGAATGTATTTATACTACAAAAACTCTACATTGCTTACCTAAAATTCAAATTAACTCAGCATGCTGCTTTTTGCTGTCAACTCTATTTAGTTCAGGACTTGAACAGGAAAGAGGAAAAATGAATTTTTTCACACATCACTACAAAAATTACAAATCACTACAAAAATTACTTATAGAAGCTTGCAAATCTTGGAATTGCTAGAATGGCATGGAATATAAAGTTCATCAACACAATTAAATGTGTAATACTTAATACCTCTCATGGGGGAATTTAAATGAAGTTTCATTGAAGGTAACTGAATATAACTTAATCAAGGAGAATTTGGGAGTATATGTGTAGAGGCCTGGGGTAGTGGGAGTGGGTCAAGAGACCCACTCCCTTGACCTTTGAAATCTCCCTTTTAATCCTTTGAAATCTAAGGTGATATCCTTGAAGTAGCCTGAAATCTTAAAGGCATGTGTTTTAAGGCATAGTACAGCCTAGGATTTCTGAAAATTGTACATAAAGAATTTTCTGTGTTTACAGTGGCTAGCATGAGTTAGTATGTAACATAAGAAGGTATTTGTGGGTTCTGTTATAGCAAAGTCCTTTTTAAGCAGATTTGTGACCAACATCCTCTTCCTGTAATAGTTAGCTAGGTACATGATGTAACTCACAGTTTCAATGTTCCTTATGTCAGGGTTCTCCTAAGAAACAGAAACAATAGAATGTATGTATATATCTCATAGAGATTTATTTTAAGAAATTGGCTCACAGAATTGTGGGGGCTGGCAATTTCCAAATTTCTAGGACAGGCCAATGAACTGGAAGCTCAGGCAGGATCTGATGTAACTTTGGCTCTGAAGTTTGTAGGGCAGGATGTCATGCTGGAGGCTCAAGCAAAATTTCTATATTACAGTCTTAAGGCAGAATTCCCTCTTCTCTGTCAAACCTCGGTTTTCCCATTCAAGGCCTTCAACTGATTGGATAAACCCTACCTACATTATGGAGACTAATCTACTTAATGTAAAGTCAACTGCTTATAGATGTCAATCACATTATGAAATACCTTAACAATATCTAGATTAGTGTTTGACCAAACTAATGAATATTTATAGCCTAGTTATTTTTGGCACATAAAATTAACCATTACACCAAACTAGATGCTTGCATTCTGTCTTGACCACTATTCCTCTTCCAGGCAGATTTTCCCAGGGAGTTCCACATACGAGGAATATCAAGAAGAAAGAAGTTAAATGCAGCATTATTATTAGCCTTTCTACTTTCTGATATCCTTAGTAAGCTTTTTTGGTAATCTCAGTCATCCTAAAATGCGACCATTCAGAAAGAATAGTTTATCCCTTTGGGGTGGTGGGAGAAATCGAAGAAGATGTGGAAGAAAGTGTGGGAGATGCTTCAGATGCATACCTTTTTTTTTTTTTTTTTTTTTTTTTTGAGACGGAGTTTCGCTCTTATTGCCCAGGCTGGAGTGCAATGGCGCGATCTCGGCTCACCGCAACCTCTGCCTCCTGGATTCAGGCAATTCTCCTGCCTCAGCCTCCTGAGTAGCTGGGATTACAGGCATGCGCCACCATGCCCAGCTGATTTTTTGTATTTTTAGTAGAGACGGTGTTTCACTATGTTGACCAGGATGCTCTCAATCTCTTGACCTCATGATCCACCCGTCTCGGCCTCCCAAAGTGCTGGGATTACAGGCGTGAGCCACCGCGCCTGGCCAGATGCATACCTTTAGCAGAGATGTCTGTGAGCAAGCCTTATGAGATGACAGACAACCTGTGGCTAAAGGGGTTGCAGAACATAAGTGAAATTAGAATGTATTCAAAATCCATCTCATCACTGCCTTTATCAAACTTGCCACTCCTTTTGAAAGAACCTAAATCCAGTTAAAACAAGCTAACGCATAGAATCCTTGCCTTTTTCCTCCTGCAGACCCTCTTTTAAGTCAGCAGTGTGGAGCTGCCTTGCTGAGGGCCTGAGTTCCCATTTCCTTGGTTGCAAATAGTAGGTACAGGGATAGGGGTCTTAAAGAATATTTGGAGAGAGAAACCATGGGAAAGGCTTTCTGTGCAGGCAAGAGATTGGGGTAGTTGCAATCTGAATCATAAAGAAAGGTAATCTTATTTTATAGTTGCAGGCTAGTGTGGCCTAGTAATGCCTTGTTTAAATATATGAATCAAAGCAATATTTCCCAAAATTCACCAATTCCAGGCCACTTTAGTTATTTTCAGCATATCCATATAAATCAATTCTATCACTTAATATTTTTATAAAATCAATTGCAATTTGATTCCTTTAAAAATCTAGCCCCATGCTGTCTAACAATTTATGTGAAATCAAGGGTGGTATTGTGAGTGTATGTATCACATTAAAAATTAATTTTAAACTTATAAATGTAAACTACCTAAATTTGTATCTCATACAACAAATTGGTAGTATATGATACTTTTAATAAAACATTAGTTTTATGTAAACATATATTTAGATTTTAAATAGATATTTCATAAACTCTGTCTCAATAAATATCTGTCAATTACAATGTCATTAGTTTTCCTATGCACTGTGAATGCAGAATGACTGAGGCAGTCAAATTTCCTGTTTCATTCGAGTTGACTTTTCAAGTTATAACACACACACACGCACACAAGAATATTTTAAATAATGATATAGTCTATAAAAAATAAAACAGGTTAAGAGGAAAGTAAGTTACTGTGAGAGTGAATTTTTATATTTAATCTGGCTGGGTAAAGTCAGTATTCCCTTCTTGAAAATCATTCAGAGGCAACATGGGGGATAACAAATAGAAACATAAAATCCCTTTTATAAAAATAAATGAACAAAAGCACAGATGTATTAGCAAGAACTCTACATATTAAAGAGAAGAAAGGATTGCCCAAATAGTGCATGCCAATAGGGGTATAGAGAAAGCATTCTTGTGGTGGAGAACTTAATTAATAGCCATAAGTATGGCTTATTAAGTAAGTGGCACAATCCTAAAATTCAAAAGCAACAGTTTCTTGTTAGCAAAATTGACAATAGGGTGCCTGGACTGATGGGAGTGGAGGTGCTTCTCCAGGCCTGGCTTAGTTTTAAGAATAAAGATGCAGAATAATGAATAAGAAATCATATAGACAACCCAGAGGGCATGCTAGTCCAAGGGGAGATGAGAGATTCTTCATGTGATTGTAAGCTGCCTGCTCCTTGTTAACCTCAATATTTTTGGATAAATAAAAGCTAATAAATGTTTCACAAACACCAGGCTAGGGAATAAAAAACATTTCCAGCCAGCCTGGAATATAATAGTGGTGCATCATTTGGAAAAACCTCCTTCAAATAATCAGGCTAGCAGAAAAATATTTTATTCAAACATGAATTATCAAAATGGAACCAGCAACAATAGAAACTCTGAAAATTCCAGGCTGTATATTCCAATCCCTAGAGCAACCCCTAATAATGCAGTGGAAAAGGTTAGATGACTAAAAAGTAAATAGATACCTTAAAATAGAATTCTAAAACACACACAAATAATCAAAAATTAAAAAAAAGAATAAGGGATAGAGTATAAAAAAAAAAAAAAGAAAACGGAATACAAGCAGAAAATAAACAGTAAAAAAAGCATAGACCTAAAATTAAACACATAGATTCCTTTAAATGTGAATCGACTAAACAAATAAAAAGCAAAGGCAAAGGTAATCAACATAGCTTTTTTTTTTTTTTTTTTTTTTTCTTTTTTTTTTTTCAGAAAAAGAGAAAATACTACATAATAACAAAAAAGAATGGACTATTGGCAAACTTAAAGTTGAATTTTTTTGTAAAAAGCATTATACTGATTGAAAGAAGCCTTATCATATTAGTCTATTTTATGTTGCTCTAAATAAATACCTAAGACTAGGTATTTTATATAGAAAAGAGATTTATTTGGTTCATGGTTCTGCAGTCTGTCCAAGCATGGCACCAGCATCTGCTTAGTTTCTGGTGAGGCCTCAGGAAGATTTTAGTCATGGCAGAAGAGAAGGGAAATTGGTGTGTCTCATGGCAAAAGAGGGAGAAAGAGAGAGAGAGAGGGGAGAGGTGCCACACTCTTAAACAATTAGATCTCACATGAACTCGTTACCACTTGCTACTGCAGGGAGGGCATCAAGCCATTCTATGACGGATCCATCCCTATGACCCAACATCTCCCACTAGCCCCCAATTCCAGCATTGGAGGTCACATTTCAACATGAGATTTGGAAGGGACACACATCTAAACCATGTTATTTATACAAAGGATATATATTTTATGATTATATTCATATCAAATTATAGAACAGGCAAAATGTCAGAGTCTTTTTGAGTTACTATAAGAAAATACTTGAGATTGGGTAATTTATAAACACAGAAACTTATTTCTTATAGATCTGGAGGCTGGAAGTCCAAGATTAAGGTGTCTAGTGAGAGCCTTGTCTCTGCTTTGAGGATGGTGCTTTGTTGCTGCATTCTCTAGAGGAGACAAATGCTGTGTCCTCACAAGGCAGAAGAAATGGAAGGGGGCAAACTCACCACCTCAAGCCCTTTTGTAAGGGTCTCCTCCAATCCGTAAGGACTCCACTATCATGATTTAATCACTTTGTGAAGCCTCAGTTCTTAATGTTACAGATTTGAGTATCGCTCGTCAAAAATTGTTAAGGCCAGGAGTGTTTTGGGTTTGGGATATTTTTTGAACTTTGGAATATTTGCATACTCATAATAAGATATCTTGAGAATGGGACTGAATTCTAAACTCAAAACTTTTGTTTCATATATACCTTATACATATAAACCAATGGTAATTGATATCGTTTGGATATTTATCCCCTCCAAATCTCATGTTGAAATGCGATTCCCAAGTGTGGAGGTGGGGCCTGGTGGTAGGTGTTTGGGTCATGAGGGCTGATCCGTCAGGAACATCTTGGTTCTGTCCTTATGATAGTGAGTGAATTATCATTCTCATTCTATTAGTTTCCACCAGATCTGACAGTTGAAAAGATCCTGGCATCCCCTCTCCTCTCTCTTCCTCCCCTCACCATGCAATGCCTGCTTCCCTTTCCCTTTCACCATAAGGGGAAGCTTCCTGAGGTCTTCACCAGAAACAGATACTGGTGTCATGCTTCTTGTGCAACCTGCAGAACCATGACCAAATTATTCAGCCTCAACTGTTCATTTATAGCAATGCAAACGGGCTAAGACAGTAATTTTATATATTACTTTTAATAATTTTATGTATGAAACAGTTTTGACTGTAATCTATCGCATGAGCTCTGGTATCAAATTTTTTACTTGTGGCAATGTGTCACCACTCATAAAGTTTCTGATTTCAAATTTCAAGAAATGTGAAATATGCTCAGCCTGTATCACGTTGACAATTGAGTTTTAACATGCAGATTTTGGAGGACACATTCAGACTACATCACAAATAAATATATAATCGAAAAAAATCAGAATAGTGGGTGTTTATAGGAAATTGAGGGCAAGAGATTGGGAAGGCCAGTGAAGGAAATTTCTGGTCTGTTGTTAATATTCTATATCCTAGTAAGAATTTGATGCACAGATGAATATGTTTGTTAAAATTCAGCAAATACACACTAAAGGTTTACATTTTTATTTTATGTGGACTTTATTTAAAAAGGAAAAAAAACCCTAAGAGATAGATAATCCTATATTATATATATAAACATATATCAATATATAGTTGTTATATATGCTGATATAATAATAATATCAGTATACCCATATCTGGGATTTATTTTGAGAAGTGTCAAAAATGAAGTGGTCGATGGCTGACTAGAAGAATTTACATATGATAAGTATAAAAACAAGTAGGTTAGAACGTTAATTCTGAAATCATGGTGGTGAACATACAAGTGTTCAATGTAAAATTCTTTCAAATCCCTAGTATACCTGGAAATTTTTGAAAAGAAAGTCATAACGCAGGCCAACACAAAATCTATAGGAAGATAACATTTTGAAACAATATTGATGAATTCAACGACCAAATGCATTTTTGGTGAATTAAATTGCTATAGAAAACAGAGACAAATATTAATAAGGATTTAGAAAATTTGAAAAAAAAATAGCAAAAACTAGCTATAACCACAATAATGTTACATTAACAACCCACTGAAAATTCCATAGCTTAAAATATCAGTTATTTATTCTCATGGATCTCAGGTTGCCTGGGACTGCTTCAGGTTTCTTTAGGTATAGTGGCTTTGTCCTACCTTGGACAGACAGGTTAGATGGTGTATGCTTATTTCATGAGAATGGAAAAGGGACAACAAAACAATTGGAAATTTATGAGATTTCTTAAGGCTCACCTCCAAACTGGCAGATTATTACTTCTGCCCACATGACATTCACCGAAGCAAATTATACGATCAAGGCTAAAATCACCTGACAAACACATACACTCTATCCATCATGAGGCCATGGAAAAGACTGAGATAAAGAGAGAAAAAATGGCGCTAATTGTGGAGTCTACTACAGACACAGAAAACATAGAACATTGCACCCCAAATAGCAGGATACAGATTATTTTAAGTTTCATACATCATATTTACAAAAGTGGATTATTTGTTGAGCTATAAAGTATGTCTAAAGACATTTTAAAGGAGCAAAATCATGTGGAACATATTCTCTGACTAGAGGATGTAAGCTACAAATCAATAGCAAAACAGTAACTAAGACAATGAGAAATTAGGAAATACATTTCTAAATGACTCATAGGTCAAATGAAAATATTTTGAACTCAATTTTAACGCAATACTATATATCAAAGCCTATGGAATGTAGCTAGCCATTGGTAGGAAGAAATTAGTAGCCTAAAATGCATATATTTAACCTGAAGAAAAGATAAATATCAAGGATGTCAATATTTATGTCAAGCATTTGGATACAAGGCAGAAAAGTTTATTAAAAGAAATGACAAAGAAAATAATATAAATATAAATTAAATAATAAAGTAGAAAACAAAAATAGAAAAAAAATCAATAACACTTAAATTTGGTATCGGAAAGAACAATCAAATTGATAAATTTCTTATCAATTTGACCAACAAAAAACATGAGAAAGAAGACATAAGGAATGAAAAGAAAAAAGTTAATTTCCATAGATGTTCAGAAACGAAATGAGGTTTTTTAGCAAATTTATGTCAATAAATTCTGTTCACATCTATCATTATTTAGCTAAATAATTTTCTGTGTATGGTTATACTTCTATAAAAATGTTTGAAAATGAACAAAATAACAACCTTGATAAAGTAATAATTAGTGACATTTACTGAATGCTGATTTTGTGCCAAAAACTCTTCTAAAGTTTTGATTGACACATATTATCTCATTTAATTCTCACTAAACCCTTATGAGGTAGGTAATTTAATTATTTCTACTTTAAAAATAAGAAACTGAGACATAGAGCATTTAAGCAATTTGAGATTAATTTGACCTAAGTCACTGAACTAAGCAGAATATAAGCAATCAAGAAAAAACAGCATGACAACAAAAGAGCAGAGCTAAGGAAAGTGAAAACATAAAATAAAATCAGTACCTAAATGAAGACAAAGTGAAAGAAACACAAAGCAAAACCAAGTATGTATGGCAAATAACAAGAAGGGACAGAGAGGATCAAGGAAAACAGATATATTAATGTGTCATCAACCAAGAGAAGATAGTGATTTCATAAAAAAGATATCGTGAATTAAGCAAAGAGGTTGCATCAGTTAAGGATTCTATTATAACATATGTAAAAAATGGTTTTTCTGTGAAGCTGTAGTAACAAAATGCCTCACCACCTCTGCCTTTCTGTCCATTTTACAAGCAGAAAGAAGATGGAAGCAACAAAACAATGGATATGGTGCCTATGTCTGTAAATCTTAACATATTCTGAATGTTGTCTTCAGTTTACATCTCCTTGGGCTGACATCACATTAGTAAACCCTACTGCATTGAAAACCAGGAAATGTAGGGGGTGGCAGGTATAGGCTAGGACATTTCTACACCAAAGAAAATTGCAATTCTCTTAGCATAGAAGGAGTGAATAGATATTGGGGAGAGAATTAACAGCTACAATTCAAGTTAAAGATGAAAGTTAGCAACATGGATGTCCCTGATGATAAACAGTTCCAGTGATATGGTAGGATTAGGAGCCAAATTAGAGTTACTGGGGGCAAAGGTAAAGTAAAGAAAAGTGAAGAAGTGTAAAAAGCATGGGAGGACAAAATTTTCAAGAAATTTTACTCTAAAGGAAAGTGTATCTAAAGAAAATCTGAAGTACTGGATGAGCTTTAAGCACTACACAATTACATAGACATACAGTATTTCACTTTTATCAAAGTTTATAATGTTTTGAATTAAGATTTGTTCCCAAATCTCAAAATATGTTTATATATTCTCAAATATGAATATTAATATGAACATAAATATATATATGCATAGACATTTCTGACTTCAGTTGCAAAATTTCCTATTTCTTTAATTGCAAAATTAGGGAAAGTATCTTATAAAATGAAATAGAGATCATGGCTTATACAAAAGACAATTTACCACAATGTTACCTTTGAGAATATTGATACAGCAGTGGCCTCTGGTCTGCTTGTTGACTTGAAACCACGTGGTCTATCGGAGAATCACTTTTTATTTCTCATTTCTAGAAGGGCATATGTGATCCCTAGATGAATATTTTGTCAATATTATGCCTAAGAATTGAAATGATGATGTGGCACTGCTGCTACTTTAAAAGATTTGTATTGAAAGTAGCAAATTTTTAAAAATTGGGGAAAGTTGATAGTGACAGTGGAGTCTTCTGTTGCTGTTTCCTGTTGAAGGTAAGGGCTGTGGAGCATTTCAAACGTGTGGACTAGGATTGGGAAACAGGGTGAACTTTTTATGAACTTTATGAAAAAGACTGTATTTAGACAAGTGTTTATGGTTACTAAGTAAATCAGTCCAACCATATCTTTTATTGTAAGGGACGCATGAAGACTATTTAGTTGAAGAAAAATAATTTCCTTTTAATTTTACTGACAAATTCAGAATGATTGAATATTTAATTTATAACTTAGATTTCCAAGTTTAGCTTTTTCTAGGTTTAAAGATAGAAAAGAAAGAAACATTTGCTCTGTTTTGTTTTTGTTTTTTGAATGTAATATTTTTCATATGGCTTGACTTTCAAACCATGATGCCCCAGTTATTTTGCTGAAAATACCTGAAGATATGAAGGATAATTGTACCCAGCTGATATTCTATTTCATATTAAAACTAGATAATTAAATATTTTGTCTCACTACTTATTTTTCTATGCATTATTCTTCTCATATGCAATGATACTCAGCATTATATGCAAGATATTTATAAGTCCAATAAATGTTAGATAATTTGGTCTAAATATTGATATATTTTTATTGAACACTAACATATGAAGTTATAAGGTCATTCAGAAGTTTAATGCACATTGGAGTTTAGTAAAAAATAGTAATAATCATTCTGTTTAAAATTTATTCTATCTCTTTCTGTGTCTAAGTGGTAATTTTTGCATAAGGATTATCTTTGGTCTCAATAAAAATTTATAATTCTGGAATTCTTTAATTTTATGAAATGAATCACAGTCAACCCAGGAGTCCAAAATGTTCATTTTAAAGAGATAATTTGCTAGATACAATGATCTTACCTCTACAGTTCACCTAATTATTAACCCTAATCAAGTAGAGCTACATGCCATATTATCATATTTATAAAATGTCAATATTATAGCTATAATTATAATAAGAATTAAGGCACCAATGTATAAACATATTAAATAGAAATTTGAAATGAAATGAAATATTTGGAGTTTATAAGAGAAATATAACCACTGACTTTGTCTAAAATAATATTTAATTAACTAGATAAGACAATAATGGTATATGCCAAGCCCAGAACCACTTCTAAAGGAAGCAGTTTCACTCAGGGCTTTTATGACAGGATTGTCCCCTATGTCTAGCTTTGTACAGTGTGATACCATTCATAAGCACTTATTACCAGACTATGACTGAACATTGCATCAAAGAAAAGTATGTCCATGACAGACTATCAGGGTGCTCAGTGGAAAATGCTCTTAACAGCAACATAATCATTGTCAGAATCCGAATTAGATATTACACTGTATGGTTGCTTTTTTTTCTTTTGGTTAATGTCCAGCAATTCTTTCCACATTTTTTTCTAGATATAGAACAATCTTACTTATGAGAAACCTGTTGAGTATGGTTCAGGAGGGCCTGAAACTGGCCCTGGCCCCACTGCCACAGGTATGACACAAAGATTGGTTCAGAGATGGGCTCATAATATGCTATGTTAATTAGAGCCCATCAGAATCCTCCTTGAGGATACTATGTTGAACCAATTGAAATATACATTCCCTCCCATCTAGGTCACTAATATAAAATGCAATTCCAGAACTGGTAGTGTCAATCTAGTCCATTACATGGAACAAGCTTGCCTGAGACAGAGAATGAGATTATTTAAGCCCCTGTTAAAACTATTCCAGAATTCAATAGTAAACTTTTACATATCAGTTCTGTACAACAATAAATTGTGGTTTCTGATAATGCTAATTTTCTCTGGGTTTCTGTTAACTGTAACTGCACAGATCTCAATTAATACAGAACCTTTATTCATAGGCAAAGTGATCTGAAGCTTAAAAGGCACAGAAACATGAGAAATCATAAGAAAAGCAAAGTTACAAAGAAGCAGAAGCAATTCAGGAAATAAATTGGTTTTGGGGAAAAAAATGAAGAAGAGATGTTTAGAGAAAGTAGCAGTAAATTAAAAGCTAACCAGTACTGAATTATCTAGATCTTCTTAGAATTTAGTTCCAGCCTTTGTGATGCCATGTACAACCATGATTTTTCTCATTCTAAGGTTGCGTGCCTTAGTTTCATATTTCCTCACAATATATTCCCTATTGGATCCTTATAATAAGCTTACCCCGATCCTACTGTTTGTAGATAACTTGAGAAATTATATTTTACTTTCATCTACAAGGGATAAATTAAGAAATTATTTCAAATTTTTAACAAAATACTCAAATTTTTCATGCTATGAATTGATGTCAGTTATAGAAACATTTCAAATAGAGAAATTGCCATTTTTTCTGAAATATTTTATTTGATAACTATAAACAATAAATTTTATGTAAAAATTCTGAATCTTAGCAACTTAATTTATATCAGCATTTTTGTTTACATATTCTTTAGTCAAAATGCTATCATAAAATTTTTAATTTGACTCAAACTAATGATTGCTAAGGTAATATTATATAAATCACAACTCAGAGTTCAGAGTGAGGGCATACACCAGGCTCTGTATGATATATCACTCAATAGTTCAACCAAAGACTCAGAATATATACAAATACATTTCAAAAAATTACATGAAATAAATAAGTACTTACAACACACAGCTTACTAAAGATCACCAAAAAAAGAGAGAAAGAAAATAAAAAAGTGAGAAAATTTGATGTGTCCAAGGCTGGAATTTTACTGAGTTGGGAAGAGTAAGAAAGGAGTTTCCAAGAGAAGGAATAACAGAGAAAAGAGCCCCACATCTATAAGTGTATTCCACCAAAATCATTTTCTAACCACTGAACTGCACACATGCATCAGCAACTTCAGAGAACATAGTGAAAAGCAACAGCTAGAAGATTGAGATAAATGCATAGTTTCAACTGATGCCCACTTCCAGAAAATCAGAATTTTGAGTTTGAATCAAGCAAGTTAATAATTTATTCTACTAGAATAAAAAAAAAAAATCTTCCAAAAAAGAAGGTAAACTGCAGTCTCTAAAATGTGTCATTCGCAATATTCACAATGGAATGGAGTGGTAGTAGACATTGAAAAAAATAAGTTGCAACCTGTATTTAAGAGAAAAAGCAGTCAACAGAAACCAATGGTAAAATATCTTGAATATTAAAATTAAATTTAAAAAACTTAAATAATTATAAATAAAGTTTTGGGAACTCGAGTAAAATACGGTCATAATAAATAGGTAGATAAAGGATCTTAGCAAAAAAAAAAAAAAAAAGACATTCTAGAAAATTACCCAGTGGAAATTTTCCAAATGAGAATATGTGAATTTTAAAAATATATCAGATTTTAATAGGAAAGACAGATGAGAAGTTGGAAAGAAAATGGAGTCTCCATGACTTTTGAGCTGATATCAAGGGGTCTAATATATATGTAACTGAAACCCAAAAAGGAAAGGAGAGAAATAATGAGTTGGGGAGATATTTAGAGGACATATTAGTTTCCTTGGGACACAATACCACAGGTTGGGTAGTTTAAGCAACAGAAATTTATTTTCTCACAATTTTAAAGACTAGAATACAAGATCAAGGTATTGTCAGTTGAGTCTGGGTTTCTTCTGAAGCTTCTCTTCCTGACTTGTAGATGGCCGTCTTCTCGCTGTGTCCTCACATATGGCCTCTTCTCTGTGCATGTGAGAAGAGAGAGGGATCTGTGTTGCCTCTTTATTTTTTCTTTCAAGGACACAGTCTTATTGAATTAAGGTCCTAGACTATGATATTATTTAATCTTTATTACCTCCCTATAGTGCCTATTTTCAAATATAGTTATATGGTGAGTTAGGGCTTTAATATATACATTTGAGGAAACATAAATTAGTCCATAACAGAGGAGTGATGCCTGAAATTTTTTCTAAATGTGGTGACAAACTGAGACTATCATATCGAAGATTCTCAGCAAACCCCAAGCAAGATAAATACACACACACACACACACACACACACACACACACAGAGAGAGAGAGAGAGAGAGAGAGAGAGAGAATTTTATTAAATGGTAAACTGTTAAAAAATAAAGAGACTATCCTGACTTTCCATCAAAAACAATAGGGGTCAGCTGATAGTGCAGTAACACCTTTAGGTGCTGAAATAATGTCTACTTTGAAGTTAATATACAGAAAAAAATAATTATCCAAAAATAAGGGAAGTAAGCCAGGCACAGAAATATAAATATCACATGTTGCCACTCATATGTGAGAGCTATAAAAAAAATTGAACTCATACAGATAGAGAGTAGAATGATGGTCACTAGAGGCTGGGAAGAGTAATAGGGAGTCAGGGATAAAGTGAGGATAGTTAATGAGTACAAAAATACAGTTTGATAGAATGAGTAAGATCCTGTATTCAGTAGCATAATGCAGTGACTACATTTAACAGTAATTTATTATATATTTTAAAATAACTAAAAGAGTGAAATCAGAATGTTCCTAACAAAAATAAGAGCTAAATACCTAAGGCTATAATTACCCTGATTTTATCAATACATAAAATGTTTACTTTCTAAATATACGTAACCATCATATACCCATGATAATTAAAATATTAATGTAAAATAAAAGTAAAGGCATTTTCAATAAATTTTCAAAAGAGTATTTAGGTCAGCAGTGTTTAGTACTTCTAGAAGAAGTGCTAATAGTTTTCTTCAGGCTGAAAGAAAAGTTTGAAGATGGAGAAAGGAATGTGGAACATCATAAATGAAAAATATATGCTTAAGCATGCAACAATATTTTATTCCACTTATTTAAAATAATTACATATGACCCTAAACCAAAAATGATAATGCTGTTCTATGGGAAATATAACATATGTAGATGTAATAACAACCCAAAACATAAGGATAACTAGAACAATACCCTTTGAAGCAGGAATCTAGAGTTCAGACATGCTACATTTCACTTCTTTCATCTCTCTGATTGGTTTATACTGTATCACTACTTCTCTCTGTAGTCTGTGAAAAAGTCCCTCAACTTTTTTTTTTAATTTATAAAGAAAAATAGCTTTAATGAACTCACAGTTCCACATGGCTGAGGAGGCCTCACAATCATGGTGGGAGGTGAGGAAGGAGCAAAGTCACGTCTTACATGGTGGCAAGAAAGAGAGCGTGTGCAAGGGAACTTGCCCTTTACAAAACCATCAGATCTCATGAGACTTATTCATAATCATGAGAACAACACACACAAAAAAAACCTGCCCCCATGATTTAATTGCCTCCTACTGGGTCCCTCCCACAACATGTGGGGATTATGGGAGCTATAATTCAAGATGAGATTTGGGTGGGGACACAGCCAAACCATATAATCTGTTAACAAGGTGACTCTACCCAAAACACTTTCTTGAGAATTTTCAAGGTAAACAAGTGCTGTGGGCTTCATTAACACCAATGCTATAATTGTTCCATTGTATTATAGCTACCATATATGACAATCCTCTGCTAGATTCCTTGAGAGCAGGCATTATAATTTCATCGTTCTTTGTACATACTGTAGCTTTTATCAATGTATCTACCTCCTGGAAGGAATTAAATGTTCAATGACTAAAAAGATGACTAACTGAAGGAAGGAATGATTGAATGAAAAAATGCATTATTGAATAAAAGGTAAAATAAGCTAAGTTTGGGCATAATAAATAAAAAAGTAGCAATCACGTCAAGATATTACAAAAGCTCTAAAATGTGGATTTCAATTATAAGAGAAGGGCAGAATACAGAGATATAGCTAGAGGTGATAATTGAGACTAATCTCATTATAGGAAAATAAACTGCACAAAAAAGAAAAGTTCTTAGAAATCTCTTAAAAAAATAACTTTCCTTTGGATTTAATCACATGGCTGCTAACCTCTGGCAGCCTAAAACTTTATCCAAAATTTATGTATTTCATCCAGTAAAAAAGATTTTGACTATATAAACTATGGTTGTCAATGGAAAAAATGTTTTAATATGTTACAGAAGGCTTATTGCCTAACCAGACATGCTCTGGCTCTTTATTTTCATAAGTTAACTTCCTACTGTTTAAAATGCAGCTTTCTCCCTCCATAAGTTCTTTATTACCTGCTTTCATGATTAACATCTGGCATCAATAATATGGTATTTTGGGAAACAATTTTAATCATAAGGCTTTCTTGAGGATCTGGGTTTGTTTGGGATTTTTTTTTTTTTATTATTTACACATGTTATCATTCCTTGTCTTTCTTTCTTTTTAAAATTCAAAATTAAACATTGACTGACTTTTTTCCAAACCTTGAGGTAATATTGCTTGTGCTACATGAACTATCAAGAACATTTGTGAGCTTGTCCAATTACTTTAACAGATGATTTGTCTTCTCCTGTGGAGAGATTTTGTTTTAGCAGTGATAATTTATTCACTTTACAGATGGTTTTCTGACACTGGAAAGGCATTCTATTTTCTATTTAATGAAAAAAAGGTAAATGTGGCCATAAAGATTTTTAGGCCTTGACAAGAAAGAATAGTTATTGTAAACCTCCTAAAAATGTACTTAATCAAATGCCCTTGGAGCTTAAAACTGAAAGAGCAGTTAGTTTCGTAGTGGTTCAAGCTCACCATTCTTTTAATAGAAAAATTCTAAGGCCCAGACAGAAAGACTATTCTATTTTGCTATCAGCGAGTGGCAAGGCCAGAATGAGATAAAACTTAGGTTTCCTATTCAAATTCTGTACTGTATCTACTACCAGGACAAATTTGCAATGCTACTTACACATTAAATCACATATTTTAATGAGACATTTTTCAAACTATGTCTTCACCTCCAATTACCCTTGATGCAGTCATGTTCAGTTCCCCGTTGTATAGGGGAGAAAAATTGAAATGGTAAGAATTAGAATAATTATGTAAAGACCACGGCTTTCCCACCCCACGCTGGATATTTCCCAGAGTTGTCCTACATAGTCTCTCAGACAGCTCCCACCGTGTTTGATCCTCAGTTGTCCATCATGCTATACTCATTACCACATTCTTCATTAGTTTTTCTTGCTTTTCTGCCTAAATTACCCCTTAATTTATTCCAAGGATAACTTATATTAGCCATCCACACCCAAATCCTTGTCTCAGAATCTAATTTATGGATATTTTAAATTAGGACAAAGGGAGAATTGGGAAGTAAGTAATTTATCCTTTCCAGTATGTGTAGAGAAATGAGAAATAGAAAACGGGATTTGGGAATGGATTTTCTTGAAGCCAACTGACCATTTCTACTATAGCATCTGTTATTATTCACACTTAACTAATGAAAGCATTAAAATCTAGATATATTATAAGGTGTCTGACATCAGACAAGAAGTGAGTCAGTGGTGTGACTGACAAATATAATCTGTTATATATTTGTCACCAATTATAGGATGTGACAACACAGTCCCTATAGCTAAAATAAACTACAAATAGAAGTGGACTAACCTTCTTTTGTCGTATTTGATTCTATAATTTATTTTTCCTGATTTGAAGACTGAGATTTAACATCTTTGATTTCTTATTTATAATAATTTTACTGTTTTATTTATGTGGTTAAAAGTTCTATTACTATTTACTGGGCAACATGAATTAGATCCATGTATACTTACAATGTTATCTACGCATTTTCCAGTTTACTTTTGGTGATTAAAAACAGCATTTTTTTCTTCAAATTTATTTTTCATTTTAATGTCAGCTATGAACTCAATAACTAGATTATCCTCTTAGACAATGGGTGAACTGGTTACAGGAAACTGATTCTACTAGGACCTAAGACTCTGGTAGAAGTCCTAGTTTCTGATTTTTTAAAATGTCATATAGGCATAGCATAATATTTTTGACACATTATCTTCTGCTCACATTAGACCAACTGTTTTCTTTTGCTATTCCTGGCATCTTGATGATGTTTTTTCTTAGTCACTGTATAACAGTCTTTCACACTCCCCTTGACAAAGTATATAGCTCAATAAATGCTTATTAAAAGAATTGTGTGTAGAGGCTGACTTTCCACTTAGAGAAAAAGACTACTGGTCTTCTAGTATTTACTTCTTTTAAAGTATACTATTAGATGTCACCCTATCAGAAATTAGTATCACCACCATCACCAGAAAAAAAAGGGGGGAGGGTGGGGGAACAAATTTAAATTTTAAAAAAGAACAGTTCAGATAAGTTACTTTTCAAAGAACTTTATGTGCTTGGAATAATACAACTTTGATAAATGACATTGTGTGATATGTACCATCTGGAATCAAAATACTTGCATTTAATAAAGTAGATAAATAATGAATATTAGGACACTTTTACAATATAATTGTAGATTAAATATTCTTCTGATTAAAAAAAATTAAAACAAATTTTGTTTGCCAACATTTTTTTTCAGAATACAAAACTATGAGAAATTAAATGTAAAACTAGCTTTTCTTGTGAAACTTTCCTTTAGAGTTGCCAGTAATGGAGATTGTAGAATTCTTTCCAGATTTGCATTGGTTTGATTTTGTTGTATATGTGTGTATGCGTATGTGCATGTGCATGCATGTGTGTTCAGTAAAATATGCAAAATGGGCTATCATTTTGGAACATTCATTCTCATTTACCACTGTGCACAACTTAAATTTAGTAGAAATACAACACACTTTTGGCATGAAATCCCTGAACTAATTATATGGTATTTAATTGCAAAACTGATTGGTATATATTTACATGGCATCTATAAAGATCATTTCAAATGACTGTGAGCTTACTATATTTTCTTGTGAACATTTTCAAATTCATAATGCTGTTTGAGAAGAAAACATTGAATATTAATTCATTGCCTTCAGGCTCCTTAGCCACAGCTGTTTCTTTTATAAACACAGAAGCTTTGATGTGGCAATTCTCGTTTTATTCTGTTGAGATCTTTCACCAAACATTTGAATTATTCCTTAGGGCCAAAATAATCTGTCAGATAATTTAGAAATTGTTGAAATACCTTGATCATTAGTGTTGTTGAAAACTTAGACTGATCATTCTTCTAAAAGTTAGTTTTCTTAGATTTTGAGGGTAAAAACTTCAGTTTTCATAAGCAAAGGATTGGTTTTAGTCAATTCATTAATTAGTTTTATTTCTATCAGAAATTATGTATGTCTATATTTAAAGTTTGATATATTTTGTAGGGTGGATAAATGAAGTTGAATCTAGAAGTGACTGGTATGTTTTCCTTTTTCTGGGCTATCTTCCTTTAATCTTTTCAAACAAAGCAAAACAATTGTATCAGTCTTAAAACTACAGCAACTTACTGCTGTCTGATTGTCCTGTAAGCACTAAAACTTCTAGCATGAATTCTTGTGTATAGTACTGAGTAGTAATAATTGATCTGCCAAAATGTGGAAAAAACACACATGTAATCTATCTTGGTGTACCTTTATTCGTTACTCAAAATGCTTACATTAGTAAGTAAAGAGGGGTAACTTAGTTTTTACTTAAGTTCTGGGGTACATGTGCAGATTGTGCAGGCTTGTTACATAGGTATATGCATGCCATGGTGGTTTGCTGCAGCCATCTCCCCGTCATCTACACTAAGTATTTTTCCTAATGTTATCCCTCCCCAACTCCCCCAGCCCCTGCCATTCCTCCTCTAGCCCCCGTAGCCCACAACAGGCCCCGGTGTGTGATGCTCCCTTCCCTGTGTCCATGTGAGAGTGGGTAATTTATAAGAACAGAAACTCATTTCTTTCAGTTACTGGGAGTCCAGGATTAAAGTAACAGCTGCTGAAGGACTGCTCTTTCTACTTCTAAAATGGCTCCTTTTTGCTGTATTCTCCAGAGGGGGAAATGCTCTGTCCTCACATGTTGAAAGTCGGAAGAGCAAGAGATTAAACACTGCTTGATGATCCTTTTATAAGGATCTTAATACCAATCACAAGGGAGGTGTTCTCATGGCTTAATTGCCTCATAAAGGCTTCACCTCTTAATACTATAACATCGATTATTAAATTTCAACACCTGAATCTTGGAGAGGGCACATTCAAACTATAGCACATGGCTCCTGTTATGAAATCAACTGTGGACCCCTCAAATTTATATGTTTAATTTGGAACCCATAGTACCTCAAATTTTCACTGGGTTTGGACATAAAGTATTTAAAGGGATGATTAAATTAAAATTAGGTCATAAGAGTGGGTCCAGTTTGACTCTTGTCCTTATAAGCAGAGAAGATTTGAACATGCTGAGAAACCCTGGGGATGTGCACATACAGAAAAAAGACCCTGTGAAGACACAAAGAAAAGACAACCATTTTCAATCCAAGGAGGGAGGACTCAGGAGAAATCAAATTTGATCCTAAATTTTCTAACCTCCAAAACTGTAAAAAAATACATTTATATTATTTAAGTTATCAAATCTGTGATATTTTGTTATGCCACCCTCAAAAACTAATACATCTACCAAATCAAAAAAAATCTATGAATTTTTGTGTCTTGAAAGAATCACATTAAACATATTTTAAAAGTAGTTGGAGTTCCATAGATTTGAAGGGAAAATTGAAGGCAGCTCAAAGTAGTTTTAATATTTAACTGAAAAAAATCTTATAATTAGAGGAAAGAGGAATCTTATTACTACCAGGTGTTAGAGAGTGAACTTATAGGGAAAGGAGGTGTAGGGGTGGTTGTTGGATTATCAGTGGGACATTTGAGCAATGTTTCTTGTGTAGACCAAGTAGAGCAATAAGACATTTCTAAAAGCGTAAAAATAACATTCACTGAAAGGCACTTACATCTTAAAAGTGAAATGAATATCTACCTTTTAATAAGCAAGTCCAAATGTAGTCAGAGTTCATTTAGATTTAGTTATCTCAGTCAAGTGACCCAGGGTACCACACAGAATTCCTTTCCCTTCTTTCTGTAGCTTTCTTTTGATGCTTTATTCCATGCACCTTCACCTTTAACTCCCTACTTTTTAATACTCACAAACACTTCCCCTCCCTCATCCCACTACTCATGGAGATATTTCAGGTTGGAGGTTTTAAACACCTCCATGGCATTTAGTCTTTAAAAAGGTAATAAGAAACAGAGAGGATGCTGCCTAAACATATTTGCCTCATATTCCTCCCAGAATCCCACTGAAATCATTGTGCAGAATTCTTATAAGGAATAAATCCATTACTGCAAAGAGAATTGAGGGAGAGATCAACTGTGGATGACAGATTTCATATCTTTGGATGATAATGGAAACAAGGGGGAAATGTGTTAGTTAGGACAAGGCTTCAGTTCAATGTCTGCTAAGGAATGAACACAGAAAAGGGAGTCAATCTCCTATTGAAGCCCAGGCAAAAGAACACTATCTGGATACTCATACTGTGTCTGTCCTTTTTTTAATCTTTCACCTTTTAGAATCACTTTATAGGAAATACATTTCAAGCCTAGTTGATGCTTTAAGACAGCATAAATTTGAACAACCTTGACCGTCAAAATAAAGGTACATCTGACAAAACATGATGACAAAGTAGAGAGAATGGTTAGAAAATTACCCCCTCTCACAAAGAGAACATTTGAGATAGCCTTGTAGAGTTGTTGCAACTGGAAATGGAAGTATAAGGGTTTTTTTCCTCCTAAAGTTTGTTAACTAAGTTCAGAAATTCAAATATTAACACAGCTATCAAAATATAGAAAGAAGGAAGCAGATAAGTGTATGTGTGCTGATTTTCCATAACAGAATCAATACAGGTTGCTTAAAGTTGCCAAATCAAGAAAGATAAAAACGTATTATTAGCAATATGCAGATAACTTCACAAAAAAGGTAAATATAAAGAACTTTTATTTCTAGAGAGCGGGACTGGGATTAAAGGGGGAGGGCAGTAAATTACTGTTCTGACTAGAAGCTTAGCTATTTGACTTTTACCAAGCTTATGTATCATTTAGATAAAAATTTAACATTGAATTGCAAATGTTATTCTGATTTTATAGCATTAGGTTTTCAGAATTTATCAATTCATGTCACCAAAAGATATGCAAAAATGTGAACAAATTATTCATGTTAGGTTGTTATGATGTAATGACAAATACTACAAAATTCACTGGCTTAATACTGCCACCCCCCAAAAAAGTTAATTTCTCTCATATGGCACATGTTCTTTTATCAGTCAACAGAGCAGGTCTGCCTTATGTAATCTCCCAGACGGCCAGACTAATAGAATGGCAGACTCTCTGCCATCTGGCATCTGAAACACGTAGACTTTCCCTCTCTCTACAACAGTGGGAAGGAAAAGAGAGTTGCACCTGAACAATGCAATTCTTTGACCTGGAAGTAGTATCTGTCACTTCCAGTCACCGCACAGTGACCAGAACTTTTCTTATGGTTTCTTTGTTTTCTTTCAAGGAGATGAGAAAGGTTAATTCTGCAGTGTGTCCTGAAAGAGAAAAATGGTATGAGTAAACACTGGATAGCTTCATCAAAATAAATAAATTTGCATTTAAAGGATTTTAAGTAAGTACAGTATCATGATCAGTATTTTGAAACCTGTACAAACCACTAGTATATTATAAGGAAAAATAACCAATACATTATCAAGTCTTTTTATGCCTCTATATATTTTTTACCAAACTTTTATTATAAAACTTTTCAGGCCAGGCATGGTGGCTCATTACAGTAATTCCAGCACATTGGGAGGGCAAGGCAGGCAGATCACAAGGTCAAGGCCTGGCCAACATGACGAAACCCCATCTCTACTAAAAATACAAAAAATTAGCCACGTGTGGTGGCACCTACCTGTAGGTGCAGCTATTCAGGAGGCTGAGGCAGGAGAATCTATTGAAGCTGGGAGGCGGAGGCCGCAGTGAGCCATGATTACACCACTGTACTCCAGCCTGGGCGATAGAGCGAGACTCTGTCTCAAAAAAAAAAAAAGAAAAAGAAAAACAACAACAACTTTTGAAACAACAAACTTGAAATAATTTTACAATGAATACCTATATACCAAGCACCTGGACTCTAATATTAACATTTTTACTCTTCTAACTCTAATTCATCTTGTTCCAAGTATGTTGCCATCTAAAATCTGTTTGGTACATCTTTGCTTAAGAAATTCAAATAATAATAATACCAATAATACTAATGATAATAATTTTATTTATGAGCACGTAGTATATTTAGGCATCTTAACTACACTATTTTTTTTTTTTTTTTTTTTGGGACGGAGTTTCGCTTTTGTTACGCAGGCTGGAGTGCAATGGCGCGATCTCGGCTCACCGCAACCTCCGCCTCCTGGGTTCAGGCAATTCTCCCGCCTCAGCCTCCTGAGTAGCTGGGATTACAGGCATGCACCACCATGCCCAGCTAATTTTTTGTATTTTTAGTAGAGACGGGGTTTCACCATGTTGACCAGGATGGTCTCGATCTCTTGACCTCGTGATCCACCCGCCTCGGCCTCCGAAAGTGCTGGGATTACAGGCTTGAGCCACCGCGCCTGGCCAACTACACTATTATCCTAAGATGACTCTCAGGCAAAGCAGATTCTTTGCCTACTGTAATTAAAGAACCAATGTTTCAAGAGTTTAAGTAAGTTGCTCAGTTTTCTTTAACAGATAGAGAATTCAAATTCATTTGTATCTGAGTCAACAGTCTCTATTCTCTTCCTAATATACCTCACCATCCTTGCTTTTTGATACATTGGTGTACTAAGTAACTCAAAACATTTTGTCTCTTTCCTCCTACGTAAAAACCTTGTATATGATCTTAGTATGCAGAAGTAACTTATCTCCTATAGAAATCTTGTTTGTTCCATGTCTGTTTCCATTTCTCTGGAAGCAGCGTCTCTACATTTGAACTTGAATCATGTGCTTGGTTTATACTCCCATTACTCAACAGTTTTGTTGTCGTTTTTAATGCAAGTGAGAGGCCAGAGAACTGAATATATGGCAGAACTCTTGCCCTATTGGAAACAAATCCTGGCACCATAACATACACAATGGGTAGCTTTTTAGATGGCTTTTGCAAAACACAACCCTGCCAGTCATTTTACGGTTCTGATCTTTTTCCAGGATAACTTTAACTTGTCTTAAGAAACTGTTAAGATCTCAAGACAATGAATCTTTTACTACACTTGAATTTTGTTTGCTCAGCTGAATGTCACAAAGAAAGTAATATTTTTGAGAGATATAAAAATAAATACAAATTTAAAGATAATAATTCTATGATTTGCCAAATCATGTTGTATTTACTTCACAGTTGTTTTCTATAAAATGCTCATATATTATGTGCTTTCTTTTCCCACTATACTAATATTCTTGGCAAAAGTTCTGAGATCTGTCACAGATACATAAATAACAATTTTTTTTTAGAGTTTTTAGTAAATATGACATTTTACTGTTTTGCTAAGTCATAAATCACCCTCATTATATGCAGTGCTGCAGATGTTGTGCAAACTATCATTCAATAAGACAAATAATTTTAAACAAGTGGTTTTGTTTTTGTTTTTGTTTTTGTTTTTTTTTTTTTTTTGAGACGGAGTTTCGCTCTTGTTACCCAGGCTGGAGTGCAATGGCGCCATCTCAGCTCACCGCAACCTCCGCCTCCTGGGTTCAGGCAATTCTCCTGCCCCAGCCTCCTGAGTCGCTGGGATTACAGGCACGCGCCACCATGCCCAGCTAATTTTTTGTATTTTTAGTAGAGACGGGGTTTCACCATGTTGACCAGGATGGTCTTGATCTCTTGACCTCATGATCCACCCGCCTCGGACTCCCACAGTGCTGGGATTACAGGCTCGAGCCACCGCGCTTGGCCCCTAAACAAGTGTTTTGATAATAAGTTGCTATGCATTTATACATATTATAATAATCCTTTGTTTTCAGTTATAATGACATTTTATCATTAGAATTAATATAACATAGTGGTCAAAAGCAGGGCCTCTGAAGCTAGACTGCTTAGATATGAATCCTGTATCTGCCCCTCAGCAGCTGTGTGACACTGAACAAGATATTCAAACTATTTATGCTCAATAGTTCAAAATTTTCCTCATTTTGTGTTATCTTCCTTCCCGGGTACTAAAGTAAATCATGATCACTTGCGTCATAGATTCTTAGCAAATCCAAGTTTCTTGATCTTTTGACTTGGTGACTTACTTCCTCTTAATTTTGGCAGTTCCATCCCATGACCATGCCCAGAATCTTTTCATCTCTCAACAATGAGCTTCTTGAGATATCTTAAACTGTAGGCTCCCAGGCTCAGGTTACTCTTTTTCTGCTGGGTCATAAATGACCTAACTCCTCTCATACCTGTACTTTATCCCACAGAGCCTTTGGTATTTTTCTGCCAATTGCCTGTCCCCAACTGATCTCATTATTTTTTCACTAACTTCAACTTCATGGTTCACTAGCCCCATTCTGTCACCCTCAACTTCACTTGCATCCATTGCACCAAAATTTGAAATCTTTGACTTGGACAAGTTCACCATTTATTTTGCTCAGTTTTTTTTTATTCATAAAATGATTTGCTCTGGTAGAGAAAATCTATTCAATTGTGTGCAGCAGAGTCCCTCCTAATAATAAATTTCCAACCTACCATTTATTGGGTATTTTCTATATATCAGATAATAACATGTTTTACATGTGTTCTCTCTTAATTCTCACAGCAGTTGTGTAAGGTTGATGATATTATTCCTTACTTTACAGATGAGGATCCAATGCTTAGAAATGTTAAGACTACCAAAGATCAAAGAGTTAGTAGTAGCACAGGGTGGATTTGAAACTTGCCTCCTAGGCAATGTACCCTTCTTAGAGCACTTTAAATTGTAAGTATCTTTACCTATCAGTCTATCAAATACCTATATTAAGAAATATTATGTGCATGTATGTGTATATGTTTGTGTGTTTGTGTATATATACACACACATATATATATACATACACATGCACACAGTAATAACAAATAACACTTAGTACTTACCATGTGTCAGGTGCTGTTCAAGGCACTTCACATATTCCAATTCATCTCATGTATGTGTGTGTGTGTGTATATACATATATACATATATATACTATATATGTATATAAAGAGAGAAAGAGAGAGAGATTAATGTCTTGGCTCCTCGTTTCCAGATATAGAACTTCTAAGACTCTTGGAGATGGGGACAATAGGAGAATCTTTTGTTCTAATATTTAGTTTTTGATCCCAGTTATTGGCACAGCTCTTAAAACCTCTGTAATTTTCTGAATGATAGGAACACCTGATACAGAGTTCCTAATTCTTTGAAACATCCTGGGTAATGGAAGCATCTTTTGTTCTAATGGGGCAACTCCTGGATAGCCTCTGGATGGAGGCTAGTTACCCAGGAAACAACTAGCCTGCAAGAGTTTAAACTTTCCCCTGCCATGACCTCCAGGGAGGAAAGAGAGGCTTAAGATTGAATTGACCGCTAATGGCCAGTGATGCAATCAATTATGTCAACATAATGAGGCCTCCATAAAAACCCTTAAACACGGGGTCCCAGAGAGCTTCCAGTTTGCTGAGCACCTGGAGGTGCCATGAGGCTCCATGCTTCTTCTCATATACTTACCCTATGAGTTTCTTCCACCTGGCTATTCATCTGTATCCTTGGTAATGGTTTTATAATAAACCTATAAATGTAGATAAAATGTTTCCCCTTAATCTGTGAGCTACACTAGCAAATTAATCAAACCCTTTGAGGGGCTTGTGGAAACTCCAATTTATATCTGGTTGGTTGGAAGTGTAGGTGACAATCTACTATTTGTCTTTGACATCTGAATTTGGGGCCTGGGACCGTTTTGTGGGACTAAACCCTTAACCTGTGAGACCTGACACTGTCTCCAGATAGGTAGTTCCAGAATTGATTTAAATTATGGAATACCCAGCTTCTGTCTGCTAGAGAATTAGCTTTTGGTGGGGAGAAATTCCCTCACGTTTTGGTGACTAGAGGGACAGTGTTGCGTTGAGTGTGTGTGAGTAGGAAAAACACTTATTTCTTCCTGCCTCTTACACACATACACACACACACTTTTAAACTCAATTCTTTTGATAATTTACTGAATTCTTTCACACCTGTCTTGTCAAAGATGTCATCTGGAATTTTTCTTCCACCATACCATTTGTCCTATCTAGGTTTTTATTTTTTAAGGCTATTTGGGGAAGTTAAATAAAAGAATTCTGTCACAAGGCTTTTACCACCAAAAATCAATCTTAATTTTTTTAAACATCATTTGCAAATAAATTGCTTAGTCTATCCCTTTATATTTTTTCTTTGATCTGTGCATTTTTTTCTTGCTTATAAATTAGTCATGATATTTACATGGAAAGATTATAGATAATATTATTTTGTTTTGTTTTGTATTTTAAGTAGGCCTGTTAAATGATGGATTGAACATGTATTAAGAGCCATGATATACAAAATGGCTTGAACTTATCTCCTAGTTATTACTCCTGAGTTTTAAAGATAATAGTCACATTGTATATAACATCAAGAAGGAGAACAGCATATCATTTGAAAGCTTCAGGGAACCTATAGTAGCTTTATACATATGTCAAAAAAATGTATGAATGAGGTGATTCCATTCCTCATAACTTCACTTGCCAATAATGATGTCTGTATTCTCCTAATCTGTTCCCTTCCCCTGACCAGTCTTACCTCATGGGAGTATGAATATTTAAGTGCAAAATTCTGCTAAGTTATCGGATAGATTAAAAAAAATCTATAAAATTGTACCTACATGTTTATGTATTCATCCAGACCTCATTCAAGAACTTATATGACATTTTCTTCTGGATGAATCATAGTTTGAACAAGTATAAACTATATGTAAAAACCAACTCATGATTTTTTTCTAAATGTGCCTCTATTAGAAAATATACTGCCATCTATTCTGTCATGCAAGCCAGAAACCTTAATGCCCTTGTTCCTCTCACTCCCTTTTATACAATCTGCCACCAAGTCTTGACAATTTTACCTCCTAATACTCACATTTGTCCCCTTCTCTCCAATTCCACCACAACCTGATACTCCAAACTTTCTTTTTTTTCTAACTTGTACTCTAAGACTGAAATCGTAACTGATGTCTGAACATCCAGTTTTGGTTCTCTACAAACTGTTTTACTCCCAGCACCAAGGAGAAACACATACACGTGCACACAATAATAATAATAAATAACTCTTACTTAGTATTTACCACGTGTCAGGTGCTGTTCAAGCCACTTTACATATTCCAACTCATTTAATCTTCACTGTATGATAGGTGCCATTGCCTATCTCCATTTTACAGATAAGGGAAGACTGAGGCATAAATAATTTAAAGGTTCAGCCCAGGGCAATGACGCTAGTAAGTGCCAAAGCTGGGATTTGAACTCAGCAACTTTAGCTTCAGTGTTAGTGTTCTTTACCATTGCGTGATGCTACTCGACAATGAAAATAATCCCTTATGATTTAAAATTCTTCGGTGACTTTCAAATTGTTCCTAAGGATTATAATCTTGTGGAAGTCTTCCTTTCTACCTTGTGCTGCTAAATACTTTTAATCTTTTATATGTTTCCTTAATCATTGTTTCTTTAGGGAAATATCTCAAATCTCTATGGTTAGTTTCTTTGCAGCATGCAGCTCTCTGTTAATAGCATTTATCACATATAAAATTGTACCTATTTTTGTGATTATTCAATTAATTTGTGTCTCACCCACTGTAGAATAAACAATAAGCAATATTATATCATCTGTGTGTAGTATAGTCCTATATATGGTACTCAATAAATACTTAAATTTAAAGGAAGGAAGGAAGAAAATTCTTAGTGTTGAAAAGTTCTCAGAGAAACATTTCACACCAATGTTGCTTCCACATTAGGACTCCATTTTATGCTCTTCCTCTTGGGTCATCACTTATTCACTGTTTGAAGAATTCTGGAGATGTAACTTTTCTCTACCTCAAGAAAAGTTACTTCCATTGCTGGGTGACTTGGAACAACTATTGGAAAATTCTTTCTTAGCTAGATCCAAAATATGACTTCTTATACATTTTACCCATATGTTCTACTCTTCATTTTGAGGCTTCCTGGCATATGTTTTGTGCCCTTTTCAAATGGCATGTTTTCAAATATTTAAAGATATTATGTTCCCCTTCACATATTTTTTCTCAATCTAATCATATCTGATTACTTCTGTTTTTATGACATAATTTTTGTAATTTTATTTGTGTGCCTTGAGGTCATTTAAAACATTTTTTCTTTTTGTTAATGTCAATTGATTTATTACTTTCAGCCAGGATTTTAAAAACTGTGCTCAAAGTTTGTTGATTGGTCCTCCTTCTTCATCCTCAAATACGTTTTGGTGTAAAAATAATAAGTTTGGTATAAGGCCATAGTAAGGACTGGCTCTTCGTCACTGTCAAATAAGTTTGGTGTAAAAACACAGTTGCACATTATGTTGTTTTCTTGGAAATTCACATACTAAATTTCTGAGAGGCTTTGAAGTAAACTATTGGACATTTTTAAACTACTGTTTTACAAACAAATATAATCATTTTTCTGTGGAAATATGCCTTATTTTATATGATTTTTAAGAATACTGGTAGGAAAATGTATATAAAAGTATGCATTGATCTTTATGGAATATAGATTGCTTACAGCATATGCCTGTAAAGTCAGAAGGCTAATATAAAGAACATGGTACTTTGTTATTTAATGAAATTCTGTGTTTTTTTTAATTCACAAAAGTCAGAATATTATGTCAAGTGATTAGAATACAAATTTTTTGTGTTTTCTTGAAGAAAAGAAAAATGAAGGTAGGATTAACATATCTGAATATATTTATGCCAGAAAAATGAAAATAATTTTTATTATAACACTTTTTTATTAAAATACATTCTTAAATGAAGCTTGTTAATGATGTCTTTGAAATACTCTGTTTTGTTATAAAGTATTCAATATTTTTATTTAAAAAATCCAAAAAAACCACAATCAAATATAAAGGCTGCACAATTTGCAGTTTAAGTGGATTTCAAATGTTAAAACACTAAGATTCCATGAGAGACGTATTATAATAAACATAAAATTCAGAACTTATAAGAATATAGTGTGCTATATCTAAAAACAACAGCTAAAAGAAATGGTAATGAAGTAGAAATGATTGCTGTTTCATTATTTAATATTAAATAACAAGAATTCTTTAGCAATGAAGTATTTGATTCATTCCATACCTATTCTCAAGCTAAATGTCAAACTTGTACCTCCAACAGCTTCTTAGCAATCTGCATTTATTTCATTATGATTACAGTCAAGAAATATCTCATTTTCTTCAGATCTTTCTACTCCTGTTTTATTATTGCATTTATGTCATAAATTATACTCTCTGCATAAGTAATTTTGAACATATGCAAATATGTCCTTTTTATTGCATAACCATATAATTGCATTAGTGTTAATAATCTATGGAAGAGACCAAAAAAATATCTATCTTTGAGTTGATAAACTATCTTAACTCTGTGTCTGTTTTATTAATTAAAAGAAATGCAAATTAATGCAGGTTGTGCAGCATGTAACTGGCAAAAGCATATTTGAATAGAAGAAATATATTGCATCAATGAAAATTTGTGCCAAGAGCAATGGGGAATATGACTTGTGTCCTAAGCCTATAAATGGTAACCACATTTCATGTCAGAAACATTAGCTCATTAAACTAATTTTAGATTTGGTGAGAATGTGTTTAAATAATGACAGCCTGAAGAAGTCTGAAGCAGGTCATTAAAGCCATCGGGATTGGTGGTTTGATTTCATTTCCATCCAGACGGAGGTAGCGAAGATGAGGTCCATAACTGAAGAAATCTCTTTCTGCTGGCAATGTGGATGGACTGGGACATATTACAGAGACATTCACACCTATAGAGACAAAGAGCATAAATGAATGAATTGGAACACAAGAGAAACTAGCAGTGAGAAGACCAAGAAACTAATGCCACAGTCCTTTGGAGGGCTTCCTGTCCTAATACTTGAAAATAGTGGTTATACTAAACATTTGCATCTGTGAGAGAGTGTACCTATCTGTTTTATAAAAGTAACCTGAAACAAATGTTCAACACACTTATAGTCATCTCAGTCCATGCTCTGCTATTTAGTATAGAGCATTCCTAAGGAAATACTGTTAAGATCTATGATAGAAACAAATGTGTATAAGACATCTCTTGTTTTCTAAACTTGCAGGTAAGAGAAAGCACATTTAGATTGCTGTAGGATAAGACAGGTAGGATTGAGGGCAGCAGAGGTGGAGACAACAGTTCAGACTTGGGAGTGAAACAATGGGTAAGTACAAGAGTGGATGTATGTATGGATGGGTGGATGGATGGATAAATGGATGTATGTGTAAGTAGAAAATCAGTCTAATATAAAAAAAATGCTTGAAAATTACCTTAAAAGATGCAAAGTAGTGTGCATAACACGATTTTAAAAGTATGATTAACATAACTTTACATAAGCAATACAGAAAACAATCTTGAGTCTTCATCTTTAAGTGTATTTAATTGGAAACAGAAATTTTGCCAAGAATTGAATTACAAAGAACTCAAGCCAGAAAACATACTAGCAGCATTTTCACATGGTTAGGATGGGAGTAATTGTGCACCTGCCTTGGATCAAAGCCCTTGGCACCAATGAATATGATGAAATTTAGGAACACCCAGGAAAGAAGGCCAGTTAAACTAGGAAAATTTAGGGAAGTCTGTAATATCTGATTTTAACCATGAATCCATATATTGCCTTTAATTCCTTTTCAAAACTATTCCAAGCAAGAAATCTTCCCTGATTGGACCAACTTAATTTGGGCAATGACCCTCCTATGTGACCTCTTGTTTTATACAGATTCATATTGTAGTGAATAATTTTATGTTTCCAGCAAGGTTGCTTTGCTTTGAATTTATGTCATTTTGTGAAATGAGCTTAATAAATATAATGACTCCTTTGCATAGCAGTTTAGTTGTTATAAAGTCAAGCTTTCTTTTTTTATATACGTTCAAGTATCACCTTATCATCTCACAGGCTTTATCAGGCAATATTATTATTCTTCCTTCCTGGGCATTTGTGGGAATTCTGGTTCAGGGAAGTAAGGAAATGTACACAAGATATTTCAGCAAGTAAGTGGCAGAGCTGAGACCTGGCCTATTCTTTCTATTTCTACACTGGATCTCATGCCCAAAAGAATATGTCCCTTTCAATGTACAATCCCCTTATCTTTATCGATCTCATGTCCCATAATCAATGGATGTCTGAATAAATGGATATAAGAAATAAGTATTCTAAATTTAATTAGATTTTCATAAGTTAATTACAGTTTTTTTATCAGAGAACACCAGAAAGTAATTCAGTTGAGTAAATAACATTTTTACCTAATCTTAAGCCCCTGAAAGTTTTCAGAAGAATAAATATTTCCATCACATTGCTTGAGACAGGTTCATGGTCTTATAAATTTTGATGGCTTTTCATAGAAGAGGTATGTTTCTTGGAAACCACTTTTTGAACAACTAGAGTAGATTATGTGGCAAGAAGAACAAAGTACTTAAACAGTTTTAGCACATTGTGTTATGTCAATAATTCTATCCAGGGAAACTCTTATATTTATTTTCTTAAATATAGAAATGACAAAATTTAATATCTACATTAAAAAGTAAATCACTAGATTTCTCTTTGTTGCTGTTCTACTGATAGAATATTTTCTAAATTTTTGTATTCATGAAAATGAAGGAAAGTATTGTTATTATACTGTAAGAGTGGAAAAAACCACTTTAGGATCAGCTTGTGGCTATTGCATTTACCCTTTGTCCTTGGGCAAATATCCTTCCCTAACTGATTTTCCATTTCTCTTTCTTCAGAAATTCCTAACAATATCACACAAGGTTCTTGCAAGCATTAAACAGTAGTTCTCAAATTGTGAACCAGCAATATCAGTACTATTAATACCTGGAGACTAAACTGTGAGGCCCAACCTCTGACCTAGCAAGTCAGAAATTTTGGGGTTGGGACCCAGCAGCCTAGGTTTACAAGGTCTCCAGGTGATTCTGATGCACACTAAGATCTAAGAACAACGGACAAATTAGAAATCTATGAGAAATACTTTGATAAAACACTAAAATGTGGGTCTATACTACACCCCTAAGACTCTAAGATTATAATCTAGAGTCTTATACTTCTCAACTGTGTTTTAAATATTTCTACTTCTCTCCTAAAAACCCTAATTCACAAATGAAATGCTCAGAATGAAATGCCTATTCCATAAGCAAGGGCTCTATGTGGAGTCACTTGATGTTAACTTCCTATATCAATTTTCTGTGGGGCTTTTAAGGAATGTACTTGTAATATACCTGTAGAAGCACAGAACACTCATCAGGAAAAATCATCTATTTAGGTCAATATCATTGTTGTTCTATTTGGTTCAGCAAAACAGATTCATCTCTTACAATTTTTTTTCTGTTGCATCTTTTGTTTTTGACTACAGGGTTAAACAATATGTTTCATCACCATGGAAAAATAACCACTGTGGTGGCAGGCTGCCAATTAATTCCTGGATTGTAGGCTCAAGTACACTGTTATTTGACTCCCCCCACCAAAAAGAAATCTTGAATAAATGAGAAGTACCCAGTGGAAAAATAGTCTGTTCTTATAAATGATATGTTTATGTGATTATTTGCTTAAAAAAACTTTAGTGAGTAATACCCGGACAGCATAGCCTTTTGACAGATTATCTTTGTTATTCTCTTACAAACTATTCTGACTGAAAGTTACTTTTGGAATGCATTTTCTTAGGTTGTCCTGGATAAATCTCCCCAAGGTGATTTTTAAAGGGTCTACTCTGAGGTTGAAGATGCATAGATAAGTACCAGGCTAGGCATAATACCCCTGTGTCTGAACCCATTTTTATACCAAGTCCAGCCTGGTCTCATGCATAATTGTGAAGAAGCCAAATTCGTCTTCAATATTTCCAACATCTGCTTTCTATAATCACTTTTTCTCTTGATGGTGCCTTTGCCTCCATAAACTTTGCATTCATCTTTCATTCCCTTATAAAAAGCTTTTTTCAGGAAAGGAGAGGGTATTCTATCATCTATTGATTGCCTGTAAGTCCCAAGGATTTGCCAGCTACCAGAGAAATTTGTTTCGATTTTAATTGATAAAGCCTTAAAATATAGTACTGGTTCTAAGGTGTAGTTCCAGAACATCAACTGGAAAACTGTTAGAAATGAAAATTCTCAAGTCTCGCTCCAGATCTATTGAATCAGAAATCCTGGGGGTGGATTCACCAGCCTTTACACACTCGTTTGAGACTCCCACTGTTATTAGGGGAGCTTAATTAGAGACTCCAATTAGGAGAGTTTCAGGCATCAGCTGTCATAGTGATTAGGCCAGAGATGCCTTCCTAATGCCTCCTAAATCATATTTTCTTTATTACTAGTCATAAGGTTGTTTGTGCCTGGTAAGATTTCTTAAATAAGCGTACCCAATGAGGCAGATATATTGGAATTTCCCCGAGTAAAAGAAAATAGAGACATTTAGTTTATTGAGTAGATAATAGCCCTTTGTAGATGACTCAAGTCCACTTTTTAGTCTTCAGTTGAAGATTTGAACTTCTTAGTTCATTAAGTCTGTCTGTGAGTAGACAAGATTTAATATTGTAGAAAATATTTAATATTTTCAAAAATCGAAAATACACTAAAAATCTAAAGGAACATTAGTGGAGGAGGGTGCAACACAATTGCTCTTCTTAATGAAGATAAAGATACATTTAATGACCATGAGCCCTTTAGTCAAAGACATACCCTTCAGGTTACTTACTTTTAATTTTGTTATGATCAAGGTGAAGGTGCTGCAGATGAGCACTGATTCGGGGAACCTTTGTTAGTTGATTGTGTGACAGTTGAAGATCTAGAATTGATGATACATCAAAACCTCTTGATGGGAGACCTGCATCTGATAATTTGTTGTGATTTAGTCTCAAAAAGGCCACTTTAGGAATCACATTAAAGTAATTTTCTGGTATTCCTTCAATGGAATTATTGTCTAAAAACAATTGCATTGTGTTGGCTGGTAATCTTGGAGGCATATTCTTCAGGGCATTCTTGGCCATGTTTAGCTGCATGAGGTTCTTGAGTCCTTTAAAAGTGTCTCTTTGAAAGGCATTGTCCACTAATTTATTGTTCTGTAGGTCAAGAAGGGTCAGGTTCTCCAGATTGCTAAAGGTCCCTTGAGGAATTCTGGACACCTTATTTCTAGCTAATTGTAATTGTTCTAAACTTCTTGGCAATGGAGAAGGAACCTCCTCTAACTCATTATCTTCTAGAAATAAGAAGAGCAATTTCTTCAGCTGGCTTAGGGCTCCTTTTTCAATTCCATAGTTGGTTATTTTGTTCTTGTTTAGATTTATCCATCTTAGTTGGGTGGCATTCTCAAATGGCTTTTCAGGAATGGTTTCTATCAGGTTGTTTTGAAGATAAAGATACCAAATTCTTGAAGGAATAGCTGGAATTTCTTTGAGACCTCGATTTTCACAATACAAAGCAGTAGGAAAACTAGGTGGGCAGAAACATTCCATGGGACATTCGAAGTCATGAATAGTCCAATCTTCTGAGTCATGTACCTCATAGACCTGCCTCACGCTTCTAGTCCACACAGTGTTTGTTATGAATAACACCCACATGATGACACAGATTGTGCCTGCCATGATAGCACCTACAGAAAAAGGAATACAACTGTTAAATATTTGAACATCTTGACCTTTAGATAATTTTATACATCAAAATGATCTGTAAACATTGCTTCTTCATGGAAGCAGTGAAAATATATCAATATTTCATATACAGATATTAATTAATATACATTAGTTAGTAGGCACTATGTGCAAAGTATTTTACAAACATTGAGAATAATTCACCAACCTGTAGCTTTCTGGTTTTAACCCAATCACAATAAAAGCTGAGCAGTGGAAAGAAAATTTTAGCAGTTTTAGCAGTTCTAAATGTTTTTCCATTTCAAGCTTTTTAATTTAAAGAACTGAACTGAAAGCAGTAGTTGAATATGAGAGTACAAAAAAGTGATCTTTTAAAATCTCAAATTGGGAATCTGTGTTGTTCCTGAGAGGTAGACATATGCTTTTACTTTTACCCCTAAATGAGGAGAACATCTGGATGAGATTTCCTAGGTTTTTTGGCCCTTGAACCAAAGGAATGAAGAGATCAAAGAAAATTTTAGCACTTTATGGCGAAGGAAGGTTCTAGGAGCTGAAGAAAAGTGTAATTAATCTGTTATTCTGTAGCTCAATTTCTCAGGTAAGTTTTTTGAGTGTGGGGGAAGATGTCTATAATTTTAAGCATACAATTAAGTTGTTCAGCCAAGCTACTGAATTGTAAATTCTCTCTCTCTCTCTCTCTCTCTCTATATATATATATATATGCACATATATAGTTTATTATATAGAACTGAATACATTGTGATGTATATCACAATTACCTGAGTATTATATTCAACGATGGCATTATTATGGTTGATAAAAAACAAAAAACATTTAGGATACAGGTAAATTCTTTATATTCATATTATCAGCGTGTATAATAGAAACTAAGTTAGCACTTATTAATATTTGATACATTTAAAACACATAAACCCTCCCATTGATCATCAAAGATTATTGTTACAAATAATTGTTTTAACAGGAAATATATATAACATGTATTTTAATCATTTATTTATAGCATTCATGTTACATATATTTATATATACATATATATCAGTAACATTCTGACCAATGTACATTTAGTGAACTGACTGATAATAAAACAAAATAAATTTTACTGATTCCTTAGGAAAAGATAAAGTCAGCTTCATTTATGAAATGCTGATCATTGAATTTTGCCATTAAATTGCAGAAAACAAGTGCAGAGCTGCTTCTGCAAGCTGTCAAATTTTCTAGGATTGCAGAACGCTGCTCTGGCCATGTTCCAGCAGAGAGACACTACATTTTTTTTTCTTTTTCAGAATAGGATTTTGGTTTAGTTATTGAAGTTGGAACCCTGCATCTATTGAATAAGTACTTTGCATTCTTAACTTTAAGAGTTTTTAAAAGTGCAGAATAGTTTACCTTGCCTTCCAGGAATACACCGTTGAGTCCTGTGTCTGAGTCTGAAGTTTGCTAAAAATCAGTTAGGAGGAAAAAAAAATCTTTTATGAAAATAATTTGTTTTTCCTTTAAGCTGTCAAGCCTCCTATAAGAAACAGTGAAATCTATTCGAACCAGTCACCATGAACACTTTTGATGTATTGTTTCCTCTTTGACAGGGCTTCAGAAGACTGCTTACCTCAGCCTTCTTGGATCTTCTTCTCCCTTTTCTATTGGTCACTGCTTGTACATGGTAGTGGACTGACCCAGTCTTCACTGTCATGTTTTTATGAATCCTCTGTAATATATATGCACTAGTAGATCCAAATTTAACCCCTCCAACAACCACAGAATCTCAGCGCCTACACAGTCCAGCAAAGGAAATTCTTACTTTAATCCTAAGAACCCATAACAAAATTTCTAGGCAATTTTCATTCCTAATTCACAGTTCAATGCATTAGTACATGTTGTCATGTACTGATATCTAGACCTTATTTACCAACAGGCAAATAAAGGCAGTTTTAATTTCAAGCACGAGAAAAAGAGATTTTAAAAGATTTTGAAACATTTTCCCCTAGATGATCATTTTTTAAAAATTAAATACAAATAAAAGCCAATGTCTTCTGTTTATATGGATTTTTTTTATCTGTTTCTGATCGGAAACAGATGCTGTAACATTATTTGATTAAGAGAAAAAGAAATAGATACATGTATTTGAAAAATGTAAAAGTGATATCTGAAAAGGACACCTGATTTGGGTGCTAACCTTGGTATTACACTTTGTTTAAGAGAAATAACTTTTGTATCTCTATTTCCTATTATATTTCTTGTAAAAATATATTCCAATTACCTAGTAAGGTGGCATTTTTTTTATTCATTATAATATAACATGTTTTGCATATAGTCCCTTATGAGACGTTCTGTTACACTGCTACTTTTTTCTTTAACATATATCCAACTACTGTGTCCTCCGCTTCTGATATTCGAGGGAAAAAAATATTATGCTTCTCAAGAACAGACAAACAAAAAATATCTCATTTTTAGGCGTTATTCTGTGGATTGATTGTTATGCTTTTGTTTTTCCAAATCTCCCTTATTCTAGCTTCAGTGAATGCTATATGACTCATTTAACAGCTCACATGAGTATTGTCAAAGAGCACCGTGAGAAGGAGCGAGGATTAGATTCAGGGGACCTTTGTGAAACACCTCATTCCTCTCTACTAACCATAGGAAGGTCAATTAGAGTTCATTTTTGTCATCTTCAGAATAGTAATGTATCGCCTCACAGGGTTAGGTCTAGTTTGTTTTAAACGATCACAGAAATAATAGCCTTACTTTGGAATTAGCCCTACACTCTCAACTGGAAAATGCGTTTATATTTAAGGGCTTTTACAGATTAAGATCCTACTCTGGCATGATTTTTTACTAATCCTACAGGCATGTAGGTATACTCACATCCCATTTTAAGAAGACAACCAAGAGTTATTTGCTTTCTCACAGCAATTGTCTCCCCTGTCTGTTGCATTTTTTTTCTCCCTCTCTCTTCTTTTTCTAAACCCTCAGGATTTAAACAACAGATGATCTTCAAATCTGCATAGCCCTCTTCCAGCTATTCTCTTATCTGTCCATTTTTTTAGGGAAACTCATTTTAGTCATTTTGCAATTTTCTTACACAAATGTTGCTACATGTTCATTGTAGGAAAATTAGAGTAGTGTAATCTATTTCCTGTTCACCATTCCACTCATGATCTGTCAACCAAAATATGACTTCTAATTTTGCTTCCCTAAAATTGTTCTGACAAAAAATCAGCAATGATCTTCGTATTTAACAATCTGCTGAAGTCTTTTAGTGTTAAGCATACTTGGCCTTTGACAATACTGACCCACCCCTTTTGATAAATGTTTCTCTTAGTTGCTCTGACATCACTCTTTCCTAGTTTTTTTCTCCCCTTTTCTGGTGACTTCTGTCTGTCTATATCCCAAAGCTCTATTTCCTCTTTCTAACATGATTTAAGAGCATTTCGAGCATTTAAAACCCTTTGAGATTCTGTCCTCTGCTTTATACTCTTCCTGCTCTATACAAATTTCCTGTATGATTCTATGGTTCTAACCATCTCCACCATCATGAGAATTCTTGAGTCTGTCTCTGTAACCCAGTCTCTAGAAGAAGACCTGCCTTCCAATGTGTGTATATATCTGCTTTCTAGACACTTCCTGTTGTATGCCTCAAGGGCGTATATGTAAAATAAAATTACCTATCTCCCTTTACTTCTTTTTTTTTTTTTTTTTTTTTTTGAGACAGAGTTTCGCTCTTGTTACCCAGGCTAGAGTGCAATGACGCCATCTCGGCTCACCGCAACCTCCGCCTCCTGGGTTCAGGCAATTCTCCTGCCTCAGCCTCCTGAGTAGCTGGGATTACAGGCATATGCCACCATGCCCAGCTAATTTTTCGTAGTTTTAGTAGAGACGGGGTTTCACCACGTTGACCAGGATGGTCTCGATCTCTTGACCTCGTGATCCACCTGCCTCAGCCTCCCAAAGTGCTGGGATTACAGGCGTGAGCCACCGCGCCCGGCCTCTCCCTTTACTTCTAACTGCTCTTGTCATTTTATACTTTTGAGACTTTTGTCATATTCAGTCCCCCAACCACAATCTGGAAATCATTCTTAACTCCTCTCTCATTCTGTCCACATATGATAACAATCACCTTTTAAGGACTCTGGGAGACATGATACAAATAAAAATGATCATCTACAATGCTTGCCGAGTTTGAATATCATTGTTTCCAGACTAAAAACATGAAATTATTTCCACTGTCAGGGTAATCTCTATCTGTATGTTGATTTTTCCTATAACATTCTAATCTACTTTTCTTTGATTATTGATTCCTGAAGAATGGGTACTTTAACTCTTCTCCGGAAATGTTTTGGTTGAATAAATCTCAGAAGGTAGTAAGAATGTCTGTCAGATGAACTGATAGAAAAATTAATAAAAGACTCTGTCTAGTCTTATCTGATACTTCAAAGAGGTAGAAATGAATCCTAAAATTTAATAAGGTGGCTTTGGCACTATCTAGTAACAGTTTGATATTTTAAAAGTCTATGGGGTTTTGGACATAGTAGGTAGTCAACAAATGTTTACTGAAGGAAGAAATGAGCAAATAAATATGTAAGGCACATATATCACTTTTACAGCCATGAGTTTTTTTATCAGCATATTTATGTTAGTAGGAACATAATGGAAAGCCTTAGATATATGATATTTTATAAATGTGAGTGTGACTTTTCCTTTTGCAACTTAGTAGTCGCTTGGCCTTGCATAGGCCATTTAACTGTCGTGAGCCTAAGTCTCCCCAAAATGTACTTGCCCTGACAAGTGCTCGAGGTCACCTTAAGATCAATGAAATAATGAAGGTGAACTTGCTGGATAAGTATAGACAACTTTCACAGTGAAAAAGTTAAAGATCAAAAGGGTCTTACAAATCATGTCTTCAAACTCTTTCCTTTCACATATGAGGAAATGATGCTAGAAATTTCTTTCAGAAGAGAATGTGAGTGCCATAGTGGTTTGCTGCATCCATCACCCTGTCATCTACATTTCTCCTAATGGTATGCCTTTCTTCTCGCCCCACCCCCTGCTCTTCCTCTCCCAGGCCCCCCACCCTGCCCGCAACAGACCCAGGTGTATGATGTTCCCCTCCCTGTGGCCATGTGTTCTCATTGTTCACCACCCACTTATGAGTGAGAACATGCGATGTTTGCTTTTTGTTCTTGTGTCTGTTTGCTGAGAATGATCTTAAAATGTCAAAATAAGACATTTAAAATACTGTAATAATACATTTAAAAAGTCAAAACTACCACAAAACTCATAATGAAGGTAACAGTTACCAACTCTATCTACTTCGGTGTAAATCCTGCTCCCAAGAGGCCATTATTTTAACTTTATTGTAGAGATGTTTTTTAGTATTTGCTTTAATATTCCTGCTTTTATTTTTTATCAATTTTACCTTTTTTATTAAATTAACATTTAACACACTTGCTCAGTCCCATTCCTTATACCACCTACAACCATGATTCTCTTCAATAACTCCTAACATATGCATATCACAAATTTTATTAAATAAATATTTAGTGGATACTTTTTTTTTGAGACAGAGTCTTGCTCACCTAGGCTGGAGTACAGTGGTAGGATCTCAGTTCACTGAAACCTCCACCTCCCTGGTTCAAGCAATTCCCCTGCCTCAGACTTCGGAGTAGCTGGGATTACAGGTGCATGCCACCACGTCCCTCTAATTTTTTTGTATTTTTAGTAGAGACGAGATGTCACCATGTTGGCCAGACTAGTCTTGAACTGCTGACTTCAGGCAATCTGCCTGCCTCGGTCTACCAAAGTGATGAGATTACTGGTTTGAGCCACTGTGCCCGACCTAGTGCATACTTTTTTATACTATAAACATTGTTTTCTATTAAACATTCCAAAAGTACTATAGTTTCTTTATTGTAGCACATTTATTTGCCTTCTATCTATGTAATGTATTGTGTAACTATATTTAATTTTAACTATACACAATACATTACACATACATGTACAAATATTTCATTCATATTTTTAAAAATCTGAAACAGAATTGTAAAATCATTTGAAAAAATTGATTCCACTCAGTGAATAGAGACAAATGACATGGTGGTTAAAGTCAGATCTGCTTGGGTTTGAATACATCTCTGCAATTTAATAGCTGTGAGACCTTAGACAATTATATTTCTAGTTTTCTTTGCCTTAGTCTCCTTATTGTTAAATTAATAATAATAATAATAATAATAACAAAATGATACTAATATCTACCTCATAGAGTTGTTGTGAACATTAAATGAGTCAATATTTTGAAATGACTTAGAGCATTTTAAAAGTGTTGATTAAAAAATAAAAAAAACAGATTTTTTTTTTCTCCTGGGAGATAGTATTTCTCCTGGGATGTCATAACTTCCTACTTGAATGTAATTACCTTGCTGTTGCAAAGCACCTAAGCTAATTTGATAGATCACAGTTATTAGGTTCTTTATGTGACATTTCAGTTGCCTTACAGTTAAGAAGGGCTATAAGAATCCTCCCTTACAACCTACATGGAGGTGTTTTGATAAAAGTAAGTACAACTCAATTGTATCTCACATAATAGACATTTACTTGCAGAAGGCATTAATAGAATTCATATAATAGGTCTTCTTCCATGGTTTGTTGTTCCCAGTTTATATGTTGCTCATAACCAATTTGTGTAGGCACTCTGTTAGCCCTTTCTCCTCTGCTGCTTCCCCCAACAGTCTTCATTATAAGGATTCTTCCAATGTTAAGTAGGCTTCCCTAAGGTATAAATTAAAACTAACACAAAAATAAATCACAGTTTTTTTAAAAAAATAAATGTATGGATATTATAAGACTCACTTTCTGGGTCTGTCGGGAAAGGTTATGGTCCTGGGTTTCCCTTCACCTGTCTCCTGTGTTGGATCCCTTGTTGCTCCATCTTGTGGTTTCTTGGTTAACTCCACAACATTGGCAGAGCACATCCTCTAATTGCTTCACTTAGAAGATATGTTTACCTGGGATATGGTTTTGCCTTGTTTCTTTTCTTTTTTTTTTTTTTTTGAGAACTCACATTTTGAAATGTGTTTATTGAGCCTACCCTCCTACCTGGTATTTTAACTAAATAGAATTTTAAATTAAAGTGTTTCTTCAAAATATTGAAGATATTTGAAGAAACCATTGTCTTGGAACTTTTGAAGTTGGGATTGAAAATTATGGCCTGAGTCTTCAGAATGTGACCTCTTTCTTTCTCTGAAAAACCTTAGAGTGTTTTTTTTTTTTTTTTTTTTTTTTTTTTTTTTTTTTTTTTTTTTTTAATCTTCACTTTCTGTAATTTTATAGTAGTGTGCTTTGAGAGGTTGTATTTTACTGATGGGACATTCAAAGAATCCTTCCAACCTGGAAGTTCATGTTCATATAGTCGACCAATTTTTTTTTTCTATTCTCTTTTTCTAAGGCTTAAAATAAACCTGGTTAGATTGCCCAATTCTATCTCATCTTTTCTAATTTTCTTCTTAAAACTGTTTATGATATCTGACAGATTTTATCTTCTGATTTTTAAATTTTCTATATCATATGTTATATATTTTCTCTTAGTATACATCAACTTGTTCTCGGATTTTTTTTTTACTAAAGCATTCTTTTGTTTCATGTAATTACTATCTCTATTATCTCATTTAGGATTTTAAATAAAGAGTTTTGGTGCCAGTATGTAGTTTTTCTGCTTCTTACAATAATTTTGTTTTCTTTGACATTTTTCTTGGTTTTACTTAATCTCTAGAGAGCTTTTATATTAGAGTCTTTCTTCATATGTCTGTTAGTGCTTTGTTGAACACAGATTCATATTTAAAAAGAAAATCCTTATTAAAATATCTGTGAGAACTGATAGCACCTATCAGCTTTACTCTAGAATGACTAGGTATGAACTTCGCTATTTTATTGGAGTGAACCACTCCCCAACTCAATAACTATGTGTTTTTTATTTGTGACTATTTAATTTTTCCAGAAAAAAACATTTATTCTCTGTCTCTCTCTCCACACATACACACAAAGTATATACATGCTTATATATATACATACATACACACATATATTGTGTAATTGTACACACATATATGCATGTGGGGGTCTGCATATACTGAGTATAAATTGACAAACAAATGTCAATACAGAGGAGGATCCAAGATGGCCATTTAGGAACAGTTCAGGACTGCAGCTCCCAGTGAAAGCGCAGAGGGTGAGTGGATGCCGCATTTTTATTGCCCACAGACTAGGAAATTCCCGGGCGGAGGAGCTCCACAGGTCACCAGCGCAGCTGTTTCGGCCAGCGCGGCTGTGCCAGCTGGCGCTGCTGCTTTGCCCCATGCAGCTGCTTTGTCGGCGCCCCAGAGCAGCGGTTCTCCGTACAAAATACACCGGTCCGGGTGCCCTTTTGGCTGGCGATTGGAGCCACGGGAAGTCGCCCATTCGTCTGTTTAAAAAGGGGACTGAGCAGGGAACCAGGACAGTAGATTCCAGGGCAAAAAAAAAAAAGTGCCAAAAACCTCAGTGCCGCTGTTTAAGCCAGCGCAGTGAGTGGCCGCAGGGGAAAACAAACAGACCCTGGGGCCTCTTCAACAGGCGACTGGAACACAAACTTAAAAGGCTCTGAGGCAGGGAGCCAGGCGATCTGGTTCGGCTGGTCCCACCCCCACAAAAGAACAGCAACCAGAAACTCTGGATTGAGACTTTCACAGCAAGCGCAGCTGAACCTGGGACAGTCCAGCTCTGTGGGCGAGGGGCGTCCGCCATTACCGAGGCAGCCCGCCATTGCCAAGGCAACCCGCCATTGCTGAGGCAGCCCGCCATTGCCAAGGCAACACGCCACAGCAGAGAGACTCCGCCTCAATAGAGGCAGGCCACCATCGCCAAAGCAGTTCTAACTACACCCATATAAACAGGACTGCAGGGAAGTTCACTCAGCAGCTGGGCGGAGCCCACAGCAGCACAGCAAAGCCTCTACAGGCTGACAGTGACTAGGCTGCCTCCTTGCTGGGCAGGGCAGCTCGGAAGGAAAAAAAAAAGAAGTCAGCAGCATAACGGAAACTCATAAATAAAGCCCTAAATCCCTGGGACAGATCACCTGGGAACAAAAAAAAAGTTTATGAGTTCTGCTGCAGCAGACCTAAACGTACCTGCCCAGCAGCTCTAAATGAACAACAGAGTTCACAGCTCACCATTTGAGCTCCTATAAAGAAGAGACCGTCTCCTCAAGCAGCTCCCTGACCCCTATATATCCAAAGAGCCACCTCATAAAGGAGAGATCAGATTGACACTAGGTGGGTATCCTTCTGGGACAAAGATAGCAGAAGAAGAAAACTGGTAACAACCCTTACTGTTCAGCAGCTGCTGCAGGTGAACCCCAGGCAAGCAGGGCCTGGAGTGAACCTCAGCAGACCTACAGCAGAGGGGCCAGACTGTCAGAAGGAAAACCAAGAAACAGAAATAACCTCATCATCAACAAACAGAACGTCAATCTGAAAGATTTGAGACCCAATCTGAAAGCCAGGAACTACAAAGTCGACAGGTGGATAAATCCTTAAAGATGGGAAGAAATCAGCGGAAATGATGAAAACACCTGAAACCAGAACACCTCTCCTCCTACAAGGGATCACAACTCCTTACCAGCAAGGGAACAGAGTGTGATGAAATGACAGAATCAGACTTCAGAATGTGGGTAGTAAGAAACTTCTGTGAACTTAAAGAACATGTTCTAACCAAATGCAAAGAAACTAAGAACCTTGAAAAAAGATTTGATGAAATGCTAACGAGAATGGACAAAATAGAAAGGAATATAAGTGAATTGATGGAGCTGAAAAACGCAACACGAGAACTTCATGAAGCATGCACAAGTATCAACAGCCAAATTGACCAAGCAGAAGAAAGAATATCAGAGGTCGAAGATCAACTCAATGAAATAAAACGGGAAGGCAAGACTGGAGAAAAAAGGGTAAAAAGGAATGAACAAAGTCTCCAAGAAATGTGGGACTATGTGAAAAGACCTAATCTACGTTTGATAGGCATACCCGAATGCAACGAAGAGAATGAATCCAAGCTGGAAAATACTCTTCAGGATATTATTCAGGAAAACTTCCCCAACCTAGCAAGGCAGGCAAACATTCAAGTCCAGGAAATACAGAGAACACCACAAAGATATTCGGCAAGAAGAGCAACCCCAAGGCACAAAATCGTCAGATTCACCAGGATTGAAATGAAGGAGAAAATACTAAGGGCAGCCAGAGAGAAAGGTCAGGTTACCCACAAAGGGAAGCCCATCAGACTCACAGCAGATCTCTCAGCAGAGACCCTGCAAGCCAGAAGAGAGTGGGGGCCAATATTCAACATCCTTAAAGAAAAGAACTTTCAACCCAGAATCTCCTGTCCAGCCAAACTAATCTTCATAAGTGAAGGAAAAATAAAATCCTTTGGGAACATGCAAGTACTCAGAGATATTGTCACCACCAGGCCAGCTCTACAAGAGCTCCTGAAAGAGGCTCTACACATATAAAGGAACAAGAAGTAGCAGCTCAACTAAAAGGCAAAACACTCAGCTAGCACCAAAATGGCAGTATCAAATTTGCACATAACAGTATTAACCCTAAATGTAAATGGACTAAATGCCCCAATCAAAAGACACAGACTGGCAAATTGGATAAAAAGACAAAACCCATTGGTGTGCTGTATTCAGGAAACCCATCTCACATGCAGGGATACACAAAGGCTCAAACTAAAGGGATGGAGGAAGATTTACCAAGCAAATGGAGAGCAAAAGATAGCAGGAGTTGCAATTCTCATCTCTGATAAATTAGAGTTTAAAGCAACAAAGATCATAAGAGACAAAGAGGGACATTACATAATGCTAAAAGGATCAATGCAACAAGAAAAACTAATGATCCTAAATATATAAGCACCCAATACAGGAGCACCCAGATACATAAGGCAAGTTCTTAATGACTTACAAAGAGACTTAGACTCCCACACAATAATAGTGGGAGACTTTAACACCCCATTGTCAATATTAGACAGATCGACCAGACAGAAAATTAACAAGCATATCCAGGACTTGAACTCAGACCAGGACCAAGCAAACCTAATAGACATTTACAGAACTGTCCACCCCAAATCCAGAGAATATACATTCTGCTCAGCACCACATTACACCTACTCTAAAATTGACCACATAATTGGGAGTAAATCACTCCTCAGCAAATGCAAAAGAACGGAAATCATAACAAACAGTCTCTCAGACCACGGTGCAATTAAGTTAGAACTCAGGATTCAAAAACTAACCCAGAACTGCACAGCTTCATGGAAACTGAACAACTTGCTCTTGAATGTTGACTGGATAAACAATGAAATGAAGACAGAGATAAAGATGTTCTTCGAAACCAACGAGAATGAAGACACAACATACCAGAATCTATGGGACACGTTTAAAGCAATCTCTAGAGGAAAATATATAGCAATAAGTGCCCACATGAGAAGCAAGGAGAGATCAAAAATTGACACCCTATCGTCAAAACTGAAAGAGCCAGAGGAGCAAGATCAAAAAACATCAAAGTCTAGCAGAAGACAAGAAATAGCTAAGATCAGAGCAGAACTAAAGGAGATAGAGACACAAAAAACCCTTCAAAAAATCAATAAATCCAGGAGCTGGTTTTTTGAAAAGTTCAACAAAATAGACAGACCACTAGCCAGATTAATAAAAAAGAAAACAGAGAATAACCAAATTGATGCAATAAAAAACGATAAAGGGGATATCACCACAGATTCCACAGAAATTCAAACCATCATCAGAGATTATTACAAAGAACTCTATGCACATAAACTAATAAACCTGGAAGAAATGGATAAATTCCTGGACACTTGACTCCTCCCAAGCCTAAACCAGGAAGAAGCCGAAACCCTGAACAGACCCATAACAAGGTCCGAAGTTGAGGCAGCAGTTAAGAGCTTACCACCCAAAAAAAGCCCAGGTCTAGATGGATTCACAGCCGAATTCTACCAGACATACAAAGAGGAGCTGGTACCATTCCTTCTGAAACTATTCCAAACAATACAAAAAGAGGGAATTCTTCCCAAATCATTTTATGACACCAACATCATCCTGATTCCAAAACCTGCCAGAGACTCAACAAGAAAAGAAAACTTCAGGCCAATATCCATGATGAACATAGATGCAAAAATCTTCAATAAAATACTGACAAGCCGATTGCAACAGCACATCAAAAAGCTTATCCACCATGATCAAGTAGGCTTCATCCCGGGGATGCAAGGCTGGTTCAACCTACGCAAGCCTATAAACGTAATTCACCACATAAACAGAACCAAAGACAAAAACCACATGATTATCTCAATTGATGCAGAGAAGGCCTTTGACAAAATTCAACAGCCCTTTATGCTAAAAACCCTCAATAAGCTAGGTATTGATGGAACATATCTCAAAATAATAAAAGCTATTTATGACAAACCAACAACCAATATCATACTAAATGGGCAAAAACTGGAAGCATTCCCCTTGAAATGTGGCACCAGACAAAGATGCAGTCTCTCACCACTCCTATTCAATACAGTACTAGAAGTTCTAGCCAGAGCAATCAGGCAAGAAAAAGAAATAAAGGGCATTCAAATAGGAAAGGAGGAAGTCAAACTGTCTCTATTTGCAGACAACATGACTGTATATCTACAAGACCCCATTGTCTCAGTCCCAAATCTCCTGAAAATGATAAGCAAATTCAGCAAAGTCTCAGGATAAAAAATCAATGTGCAAAAATCACATGCATTCCTATACACCAATAACAGACCTAAAGAGAGCCAAATCAAGAACAAACTTCTGTTCACAATTGCCACAAAGAGAATAAAATACCTGGGAATACAACTTACAAGGAACATAAAGGACCTCTTCAAGGAGAACTACAAGCCACTGCTCAACGAAATAAGAGAGGACACAAACAGATGGAGAAACATTCCATGTTCATGGTTAGGAAGAATCAAAATTGTAAAAATGGCCATACTGCCCAAAGTAATTTACAGATTCAATGCTATCCCCATCAAGCTATCAATGACCTTCCTCACAGAACTGGAAAAAACCACCTTAAACTTCATATGGAACCAAAAGAGAGACCGCATAGCCAAGCCAATTCCAAGCAAAAAGAACAAAACGGCAGGCATCACACTACTGGACTTCAAACTATACTACAAGCCTACAGTAATCAAAACAGCATGGTACTGGTAACAAAACAGAGATATAGACCAATGGAACAGAACAGAGGTCTCGGGGGCAACACAACATATCTACAACCATCTGATCTTTGACAAACCAGACAAAAACAAGCAATGGGGAAAGAATTCCCTGTTCAATAAATGGTGTTGGGAAAACTGGCTAGCCATGTGCAGAAAGCAGAAACTGGACCCCTTCCTGACACCTTACACTAAAATTAACTCCAGATGGATTAAAGACTTAAACATAAGACCTAACACCATAAAAACCCTAGAAGAAAATCTAGGCAAAGCCATTCAGGACATAGGTATAGGCAAGGACTTCATGACCAAAACACCAAAAGCATTGACAACAAAAGCCAAAATAGACAAATGGGACCTAATCAAACTCCACAGCTTCTGCACAGCAAAAGAAACAGTCATTAGAGTGAACCAGCAACCAACAGAATAGGAAAAAATTTTTGCAGTTTACCCATCTGACAAAGGGCTGATATCTAGAATTTACAAAGAACTAAAACAGATTTACAAGAAAAAAACTAACAAGCCCATTCAAAAGTGGCAAAGGATATGAACAGACACTTTACAAAAGAAGACATACATGAGGCCAATAAACATATGAAAAAATGCTCATCATCACTGGTTATCAGAGAAATGCAAATCAAAACAACATTGAGATACCATCTCATGCCAGTTAGAATGGCGATCATTAAAAAATCTGGAGACAACAGATGCTGGAGAGGATATGGAGAAATAGGAACACTTTTGCACTGTTGGTAGGAGTGTAAATTTGTACAACCATTGTGGAAGACAGTGTGGCGATTCCTCAAGGACCTAGAAATATAATTTCCATTTGACCCAGCAATCCCATTACTGGGTATATATCCAAAGGATTACAAATCGTTCTACTATAAGGACACGTGCACATGAATGTTCATTGCAGCACTGTTTACAATAGCAAAGACCTGGAACCAACCCAAATGCCCATCGACGATAGACTGGATAGGGAAAATGTGGCACATATACACCATGGAATATTATGCAGCCATCAAAAACGACGAGTTTGGGTCCTTTGTAGGGACATGGATGAACCTGGAAACATCATTCTCAGCAAACTGACAGAAGAGCAGAAGATCAAACACCGCATGTTCTCGCTCATAGGTGGGTGTTGAACAATGAGAACACATGGACACAGGGAGGGGAGCACTACACACTTGGGTCAGTTGGGGGGAATTAGGGGAGGGATGGTGGGGGATGGGGAGCTGGGGAGAGATAGCAAGGGGAGAAATGCCAGATGTAGGTGATGGGGAGGAAGGCAGCAAATCACACTGCCATGAGTGTACCTATGCAACAAGTTTGCATGTTCTTCACATGTATCCCAAAACCTAAAATGCAATAAAATAAATAAATGGGGAAAAAATAAAAAAGAAATAAAAATGAAAAAAAAAATATTCAGTATTTAGATGAACCAAAAAAAACCCAAAAATCAAATGTCAATACTTTGCCTTTCAGTGCACATTTTATCACTATGATTTTTTATTAATACTGGTAATAAGACATTTTTCTGTCATTATGAATAAATAGTAAATAGCCTTCTGTTTGCGGCTTAATCTTTGTGTCTAAACCATCCTGAGGCTATGCTGATTCAAAAACTAATATTAAGCTAGTTATAAACTCTGTCACTTCTAAGCTAGTTATATTTTGATTCAACTTGTATATTTATAACTCTCTTGTGCCAGTTTCTCCAGGACTCCACAAGAAGGCTTTCATTAACTAATTAAACAATAAAATAAATACAGTCTCGTGATTCTTGGGAAAGCTCTATTACCAGCTACCCAGATCATTTGTGCCTGGAATTATTTTCTTCCTGCTTCTCAAGTTCTCTCCTTTTCTACCGAGTTAGCCATAGCACCATTGGCCTTCAGGGGATATTTCCACAGGAGGCTAGCATCTTAGAAGCCAATTACCTTAAAGCTCATCTCCAAAGCACTTCGGATGAGCTCTTACAAGACACAATGTCATCAAAATGCTGAAAAAAAATACTATCCGATTCATAATATCTCCAATAATATTGAGATTTCATTGAATCCCAGATGCATTCTTATTATCCTTAACATCTTATAAAACTGCCCTTCCAGGTCATCCAAAATCAGAGCTATATTTTTGAAGCAGTTACTCTCAGTTGGTTCCTCCATATTATATCCTGTCAACTATCATATGATGGTATTTATACATTTTTCATTCATAAAGTCTCTATGAGGTCTTAAGTGTGATTTATCAGAAAGGCAGCAGTGCCATAGGACTAGAATCTGTCTGGTCTCATTCCCACTTATGTCATGTACTTGCTCAATCACCACTGCTGAGCAATTCAGATTAGGCTCGATAGATCAGAAAATACTGTGTTTATGGGCAGTTAACATCAAAGTGTTGTTCAGTCTCTCCTAAGGTCCAGTTTCTCAAAAGGGTAATAATTACTTACTAAAGATAGCATACTTTTATTTTGGAAAACTGGAGGTCGAATCCTCCTATTAAGGCTTACCACTGGCTGCATCTAGCTGCCATGTACTCTTTAAATATTGTTTGAACAGATATGTGATAACCAGTGGGATCACTGTGGCTGCATCTCTCTGGAGAACCACTTCTTGCTATGGGACAAACTCAAAACTTATACTTTCTTGGTAGTGGAATCACCTGTGGTTATATGTGGCCTGCACAATTCAAAGAGATTCTCTCTGTTTCCAGTGGTAATGGATGTAGGTTCAACAAAATGTCTCCACTGTGAAGAGATATATCAACTTGCGTTAGACCCCAAACCACTATAATACGCCAATGAGTTGGCCACTTATAGCCTTCGATTTCATTTATCTCCATTGTTTCTGACATTCAAGTGTCTTACCAAAGTGTCTAGCTAATACAGTTTACCCTCTTGATTGTATCACATGATGTCCTGTAAGACAGTATTTCTGCAGACTAAAATATGGCACAAAGTCAAGGAATTAACACAATCCAGAAATAATGTAGCAAAATTATATTACTGTTCTTGTCCGGTAAAAGAAAGCATACTGCTTCTGGTCATTTTGTTTACTGGAATAGAAGGAACAGACATTACTCAGATCATTTGCTTGGTACAAGGCACTAAGAGCTGTAATGATTTGGACCACATATGGCACAGCAGTTGCAACAGTAGTTGCCATGTAATTAAACTTTGGAAAATTCATTTTTATCCTCTAAGACTATTTATCCGCTGTACTTCCAGGCACTAGTTTAAATAGAAATCTGCTGATAATCATTAACGCTGCATTTTTAAGTCTTTGAAGGTGGTACTGATATGTCCATTTTTTACTGACATGATCTTGCTATTAATATAATATTTTTATAATAGTGGGGAGCTCTGGAATATTTGACTTTTTTTTTCAGTCACAGTGGTCCTTCATTTATGGCTTACAGAGCTAGTATGAGAAATCTATCACTTTCAAAGCTCATTTATTTTAATTATACATACTATTACTTTGGAAATATAAATATGAAGAGGGTACAAGCTAGAACAAGATAAATTATTCACTTGTCCCATCTTAACACCAAACGAGCCTTATAAAGTGGCTGATGACACCACGAATTAATTTTTCCTCAAAGCTTTATTTTCTTCTTCAGGGACTAGGTTTAAAAATACATATAGTAGGCCAGATGTGGTGGCTTACATCTGTAATCCCAGCTACTTGGGAGTCTGAGGTAGGAGAATTGTTTGAACCAGGAGGCGGAGGTTGCAGTTAGCGGAAATTGTGC
>NW_022436942.1:49685366-49757311 GCF_009761245.1 Sapajus apella
AAAAAAAAAAAAAATATATATATATATATATATGTATATATATATATTATACACTATGTATATATATATTATACACTGTATATATATATAATACACTGAATATATATATATATATATATATATATATATATATAGTAGTAAACACTTGTGATATCATTACAAGGTACTTATTTAAGACAAAATGCTCTATCCTTAATTTTGGCATTTTCTAGGTCTATGATTTGACTGAGGTTTAAAAATTCAGTGAAGGTCAGAACCAGAACCTGTTGGTATGCTCTTATAACTAAATCTAGTCTGCTCTATTTTTATTGTTCTCCCTCCTTGGTTGAGTATCCTCAAGATCTATCTATCATTTCTAATGTGTAGCTAGTATAGATCAGGAAATTTTTACAGTTCATTTGGAATAATATTTTCATCCCTACATTTTGCTTTTTAATTGATATCCTGTTGCTACCTCTCATACTGAAGATTAAGGGCTTGGGACTTGACAGCAATATTTCTCCTAAAGTGAATGAATGCCCTGAGTTAAGGAAATAGTCTCTGAACAAGTAGAAATTGCTTTATAACTCAAGATGAGTGAGGCTTTTCAGCAAGCAAAGGAGGTTCAGTGCGAATTGGGGATCCTTGGCACACCAATTCACCTGAATCGTATTGTATAATCCCTATTCCATTTCTTAGGAGGAAGGCTCTATTTCCAGATAAATGCTCTAACTTTTTACAAAGAGACAAGTTGAATAGTGCATTCATTGCAATTCAAAATGGGCTTTTTGATTTTAGCTCTCTCATGCTACAATGGCTAGAAATAAAGATTTTACAGTTTTAAAATAATTTTATAAACCCCTAGATTAATAAAAACCCTTAGATAAAGCTCTTTCAGGACGTCCTATCTACCCTTATCTAGATTCACTGCTACAACCTTATAGAACTTTTTGCAGTTTTCTGAACTTGAGCTGAGAACATAGATATCAGTTTCCTATTCTCTCTTTTCCGGCTGTTCCATGGGTCTTTAAGCAGCTACTTCACCTATCCATTATTTCATGCCCTTAATATTTTTCTGTGACAAGAGATACATTGGCCCTCAAAGCCTTACCTTTAGGAGTTGTGTCTTTCAGGTAACTACAAGCAATATTTTCCAATTTTATAAATGACTGTCTTACAGACTTTCATTCCTAAATAATTTAAGGGTTTTAACCAACTTTTACCCAAGCTATGCAGATAACCAGTCTTGAGGTCCCTACATTGGCCAACAATGATGTATTAGGCTATTCATGCATTGCTATAAAGAAATACCTGGGATGAGTTAATTTATAAGACATTTAATTGGCTCACAGTTCTGAAGGCGGAAGGTGAAGCAGAATCTTGCACATCACATGGTGAAAGAAGAAACAAGAGAGAGAGGTGGTGGGAAGAGGTGCACACATTTAAAACAACCAGGTCTCACAATAAATCACTATCACGCACACAGCACCAAGTCATGAGGGATCCTCCCCAATGATTTAATCAACTCCCACCAGGTCCCATCTTCAACAATGGAGATTACAATTCCACCTGAGTTTTCGTGAAGACACAGATTCAAATCATATCAGATGTCAATGACCAATTTCTGTTAATGATATCCTTGTTAAACCGGCTTCTAGGATATAAACACCAGAGGGTAACTCTATGTTTTCAGGAAAAAATGAATTTCTTTGAAGGATACATGGAATTGTATAAATGAAAGGTGGCTGGAAGGCTGTGCTTGGAAAGCAGGCAAGCAACAAAGAGCCCTTGGCAAAGAGAGATAATCTGACCAGGCAGCCAGTCATCTCTACTAAACATCGCTGAGACTGGAAGCTCCCACTGACACAGGCTTCGCTGGAGATGAATTCTAAACCAGAAACAAGAATCTGCCACAAGTTTCACCCTGGATTTACAGGGATAAAGAGAAGAGAAATACTTGAGGGTTACCGAATCCCTATTAAGACTAGAAGCAAGATTAATTCACCAAATGTAGGAAGAGTTTGAAGGTAAAGAAGTGACTTTATTTCTACCTAGAAATAAAGACCTGATTTAAAAAATAATAAACTAGGCTTCTTTTTTTTGTTCACAGGAATCTTCTTGTTTGCCCTCCAGGACTCCTTCCTACCCACAGCTACGGGTCCCCTGCTGCAACCTTATCAAACTTTTTGCAGTTTTTTGAATTTACTGGTATGTCCTCAGCCCCAAGACTTACCTGCAAAGAAATTTCTGCCAGAAATTCTCTTACCACCCATCTGTCCACAAAACACATATTTGATACAGCACCGCTTTCTCCATGAAGATTTCCAGTGTTTTCTGTCCTCTACTTATGAAATAAGCACATACTCCTTTCAGAAACTACTGTAGACTAAAATAGTTTCAACTAAAACAATTTGCAGTTCTTTCCACATATATCTCCTAGATTGTAAGCTCCTTAAAGCCAGGCAATTTTTTTTTACTTTTTTTTTTCAATGACTAGCACTGAGCTGGCCTATCATAGGTGCTTATGTAATAAAGAAGAAGAATTAAATTTGATAATAACACATAGCGCTAGTCAACCTTTACGTGACCCCAACAAAATAACTAAGCTACCTGTCCTCTTGAATTTTAAGTATCTAATTTCTAACTTTTTCCTCTATTGTGATAATTGGTTGTGACAAATAAAATTATTTAATATTATTAAAATTAGTGTATTTATTCTTTATTCCAATAAGAATTTGCAGTCCTACCTATCACAACTACTCTCTGAAGCTGAATATTCTAATTAATTTCTTCTCTATAGTTAGGTTTTCTTTCTTTCTTTATGCTAATAACATCTATTTCTTCTTTCTTAAAAATTTTAACACAGACCTCGCCTCTGAATAGGGACTTTCTGTCATTTCTCAATAATTTAATATATATTTGGGCAAAGTTATTTTAAATAAAAATATCGCTATACTAGTTTCCTCACTCATGGATACAAAAGTTAAAGTTTTTTGAAAAGACAGCTAGATAAGATAGTATACAATTGAATATTTAACACTGACTTCAACTATACACAGAATTTCAGTGGGAGCTGAAGTCTAAAGGTTAAAGGAGAGATCCAGAATTAGATGTGTAATTAGCTTGTGATCTTGGATAATTAACCTAATCTTCTTCATTAGTAAAATAAAGACAATGATGACACTTACCTCATTGGGTCATTTTTAAGGTTAGGTATAATTCAACATTTAACACATTTAGAACATAGGCAATCATCAAAGATTAGCTTTTATAATTACTTCTGCCAGAAGGAATAAGACAGCATATTGCTAGGCAAAGAAAACCTCTAACTGGAGTTGTAATGAGAAGCTGTCTCAAGATATATCCCTTAAAATATATCAGGATTGCATGTTCATTTATCTATCCATTACTCAGGTATAGATGATTGTGATAATTTTCTATACAAAACTCCTCTCTTGTTTTATTGATGTTTTGCATTTTTTAACCATTCCTTTTTTATTTCATGCCTCTCCTCATGCACAATACTTTTAGTATATTTAAATATATCTTTTTGTTTGTACAGATTCCCGTAAAATGTTTATTTTTATATGAGTATATTTTAAATGTATGTAAATATTATTGTTTATATCTCATTGGTTTGTTTTCAACCAGAATTTGTTTGTATGATTCAGTCTTACAATGTGTCCATCTGGTCCATGGCTTCTAATTGAGAACCATGATTTTTCGTGGTGGTATCTTTGAGAAATAGCTAGAATGTTGTATAATATTTTTCTTTTCAGTTTCTTGTTGAAATAGTCATTCATGTTGCCAGCTAAAGATCACATCCATATTTTCCATATTCATAATTTTGGATAAGATATGATTTCTTTTTGTATTAAAGGGATACCCTTCTTAATTGAGGCATTAAGAAAGACATCATCTAAGAAACTATATTTTAAAAATGTTTGGTCCTGTCATATTACCGCAATAACTAAAGATGCTGAAAAAGTATAATACAAACCCACTTTTCTTGTGTGTAATTCTTGAATAGAACTAAACAAAGTATGTGTTTGTTATGCTGTATTTGTGCCAGTGGATAGTAATGGAGATTCCAGATACCACTGTGAATTTCATTTATTGAATCCAAAGAAATAAGCTGCACTGATGGTAACACAGCCAAGCTTTCTTCACCCTGTATCTCCTAAATTAGGGAAGCAGAAATAAAGTGATTACGATTATATTGTGAACAACTGAATCTGATGCCTTTGGTTCTGTATACAATTTTTAAAAAGACATTTGCTAGTAGAATGAAGGAAAACTTATCAGCTACCTTTTGTCTATTTAAATTATCTCATTACTAATATTTACAGCTCTTAGAGTGAAACTAATTTCTATAATCTTATACATAGTGTAATTTAGTTATTTTTCTGGTGAAAAGAACAAATTAGTATACAAATGAATAAAAGAAAAAATCAGGAAAAAACTGTGTGATTTAGGGATTCAAGAAAAAATAATTTTCAATACAGGCACCTATCTGTGTTCAATACTTCAGAAAGTTCAAGGAGAATAACCACTTTAAATAGCCATTGTTATTGGTCACTTACTTTGCTTGTCAGTAATCTATAATTTTATGGTAAGTGATGAACTTAAATTATTATTTGGCAAAGAAAAACAATGTGAAGGATTATGGTATTTAAATAGTAAGAAATTTGAGAGGGTATTTTTTTATTATGTGGACAACTGAAACATGTTTTTAGGCAGGCAAATTTGACAATATTTTAGTTCTAGTCAATATAAACTGAAGTCAATAATTATTTACAAAAAGCTATGACATACCTTAGTAAGTGCTGTAAAAGGTAGTCATATAGAAGACATAGTCTATTATAGAGTTCATAAAGATTCAATTAGGTGTCAAATTACTTCTCCATCCTTTTACCGATTGATTTGATCTCTCAATAAAATAATTTGTTGTAAATCAACTCACTGAAATCTATGTGCCATAATTTGCATTTAAGGCTATGAATAAGAAGTTGCATGCAGTAGTGCAAACTGTGTGCTAGGATATTAGATGAACTTGGAATAAATCTTCTATGAGATTAGTCTTACGTTTCATAACCTTGAAATGTCACACAATCAAAAATTCTCCCAAAGGTAATTCAAACATTTGGATTTTTAAAAATTTAATTTATATACTATAAAGATTCCTTGGAATTCTATCACATCATTTTAACTGTGTCTATTAATTCTGAAGATTTTATTTCTAGAATCCTTAACATTGCAGTCTTTGTATGTATGTGATATTGCTATTACTAAAAATGGGTTTCTTTTACTGAAGAAGAAGGAAAAAAAACAATATCAAATTAAAATTTTATACAAGTTTACACTGTAATTCTGTCTAGGGAAACATGATCCCCTAGGCGCACGAGATTGCACAGTATCAAATGACCATCTGTAGCTCTTTCAAATATGCTTTGCACACTGAAATCAGTCACAACATCTTAACTAAAGGACTGCTAGAGAGGGTTTTTAAAAGATATTCTTTCTTGCTTCCAAAAACTACAATATACTTTCTTTATATCTAGTTGAAATTTTGTAGTAAGCTCAAACATTTTGTTTACAGAGGTCTGTATCCAAAATGACACAATCTTTATTTTCACCTTTGTATATTTTCTACTATAGTTGAAGTTATTGTTATATCTGCTTAAAATTTGACCAAAGATTATTAAGTTATAGAAGGAAAAAAAGGAGGGTGGGAAATTGAACAAGCATGCACATTTTATAGAAAAGAATTCTTGTAAAGTAAAGCTGTTGGACTCTAAAGTGACTTGGCCAAGAGTATGTGCTACTAAGCATTTTTTTTCCCTCATGGAGAATTGCAGATTTTATTTAAAGTATTTGAAAGTTGGAAAGAACTGTCCACGTAATCTACTATACATTTTACAAATTTCTCCAAAGCCAGCAACTGAATTCTAAACACTGTTTTCAGCCAAAGGACAATAAATATTTTCACTGTTAAATTTGTTTTCAACTGCTGAAAAACCCCTTAACCTGTTGGCTTTATAAATTGAAAACTCACTCCCTACATTCATTTCTAGGATTTCTGCTCAACTCCATAAACTTTATGCAAGAATGTTTTTGAATTCTTTGGCTTTTTAAGACATTTAATAGCCAACTAATTGCATTACCTTTAACGTATTCACTCTCTTAATGCTGATGATAGTGCCCCAAAGTATTTTTTAGCATATACTTTACCATTTTCTGAATTCTTAGAAGACAAGAACAATAACCTAAACTCAGATTTCAAAAACAATGTCTTCTATTAATAATGTCCTTCCCCCCAAAATAAAAAGAAACAAATTTTTAAATAAGGGTTCCTTCTAGAATAGTTTATTATCCTTTCACTACCCATACCTAAGGGATTCTTAAAATTTAGAATCATCCTGACAGCTTGTAAAAATTTCATGTTGCTGACCCTAATTTAAAAGTTCTGACTTAGCAGGCTGGAGTGGGATCCCAGAAATCTGCACTTTTATCATGACTCCAAGGTGATGCTGATTCAAATTGGCCAAGCAAACACTCTGAGCAAATCTGCTCTATATTTTTTACTAAATCATGATTTCTGATCTCAACTATTTTCCCACTGCTTCTTGGGAAAGCAGATCTTAGGGCAGAAGTATTCAAAGCTGTTCTTTCTGCGATATTGCAATCTGTTAGGAGTTACTTGAGCTTGAAGTGGAAGGCAAGGCATAGAGTTTCACTCTGTCACCTCTGAAATATAGCCTTGTTGTCCTTTAAAATTTAGAACTTTCCGTAGCCTATGCGATGGGAGAGAAAAAATAAACTCCAAATTTACTCTGCTGCCAATTGGCTGCTGTGCCAATATGAGGACGGTGATGAAAAACCTGTGTCGTTTTCTTGCCATTTTCACCACATGGAATCTATCGTAACAATTAATTTTTTTTTTAGAAAAGCCCCTAAGGGTGGGTGGGGTGATTGTAGACAAACTGTCAGCTCTGGTGTTGACAGGATCCTTATTTCTGGGCGTTGCATTTCTTTCTTGGAAAACTTATAAACACTGTCGCAAAAGCAATTAATTAGCCTTTACTATTAATTCATTATGCGCATTTATTTGTTAGCATGAGCTTATTCCCTGGGCATAGAGAAAGGAAATATTATTCTTCTCCCAACTGGTCTAACACAACAGATGCCTTAGCACATTTAGCAGACTTGAATTGCAGGTGGAAAATCACTTTGTGTCCCCCAGACCTAGCACACTTTTGGCAAAAGTCTTACGCACAGTGATCATTTGAATAAATGGGAGCTAAACACCACTTCTGTAAAACTCATATTCTAAATAGGTGAATAAAAGATGTGTAAACAAACTTAACATAGGGCACAAAGGGTGGCATAAAGCAGGGGTAAATGTCACAGAGTTCAGATAAAAGAAAAGAAAAAAGAGAAAGAGAGAGGAGAGAGGGCAGGAAAGGGGAGGGAAGGGAAGAGAAAGGAAAAGGAGAGTATGAAAAGAGAAGAAATTCAGGGAAAGAGAAGGTCATTTGATTTCATGATGGGAGACAATAATGACTGTGGAAAAATGGCATGGAGAGCTACCCTAAGGTGTTGGTACAAGGGCCTGGGAAAGTGGCAAATACTAAAACTGATTAATGGTCAGACTGGGTCTTTAAAGGAGTGTAGTTAGAATTATTGCTAATAAACACCTCATCAGATCCTGTGTATGGTTAATCAGTATTTAGTCAATTAGAGGTTCTCTACGGCATGGAAATGGCTTTATTGGGCTGAAGGGAGCAAGAGAGTATTTAAAACAAAACAAAACAGTTTGCACCAAGCACCCTGAGAGTTTGTTATAAAAAATAACTTCTCTTATTTCACCTACCTAACCATTTAAGATATCAAGTGAAAAAGTTTTCTTTACTTTCTACTCAGAAACACAAAAAGCAGGCCAAGTTTATCTCCAAAAGACAAATAAAAGGGTTTTTAAAAACTCTTGCAGGTATTACATTTTCCCTCTCTTCTAGTGGATTTCAGTTACTAGAAAAATAATACATATCTTGGTAAAATTGTCTTAAATATCACAACTTATTGATACTATTGTAGTTCCTGTAAGAAGAAAAAAATGACATAGGTTCTCCCAAAACAAACAAAAAGTCTTATGTCATTTTCTAGAATTTGTACATATTTAATTTATGTATAAATTTTTTTTAATTTCTTTTTATTTTATTTATTTTGATGGCACTTCCTTGCATGATTTCCAGTAATGCAAGAAAACACATGGAATAAAGAATGTGACCTCTATCAAAGTATTTCTGTTTATTGTAGATTTTGAACATTTGTTTTTCCTTTTAAGTTTTCAATTTCCTGTATCTAAGGAGAAAATGATATTGAATGATGGCCACAACCAAGGGATCATCCTGTCTTTATTCCATCCTGCATTCCACTCCCCTTCTCCACTCCAGGAATTTGGAGAATAAATGCACCGAAGTCAAGATCATACAAATACACATTTTTTTGAGACTTTTTCCTAATGTTTCTCAGTAATAACATTGACCTACAGAGAAGGCACCATTTTCCTAGGTTATAGGCAGGCATCAGAGGCTAATAACACTAAAGGCAGCCTTAAGTTTTCCCAAAGACCACACCCAATTCTTAATTTTCAATTTTATATTATTATAAAGGTGAAAATGGTGAGACTTAGGCAAAGGTCTGGCAAGGAAAATTTCACCTTGTGCCATCCCATGGAATTGTCAGCTTATAAGAAGGCGAACTAACAAGCAAATGTAGCTTTTGTTAGAAAGAGAAAGAGACACAGGAGATAGAGAAGAGGAGATGAGGAGAGAAAAGGAGGGAAGGGAAGTGCGGGAGAGAAGAGGGGAAGGACAAGGGAGGGAAAAGGAGGAGAGAGGAGGAGGTGGGAAGATGAGGATGAGGGGCAGGAGAGGACAGGAGGGGAGTAGTTCCTTAAGAGATTAGAAACCCTGAGAAATATAAATCATATCTCAGCACCATTAGTCCCATAAATGTCTAAATCTAACAAATAACTCCTAAGGGAGTGCCAGGAACTATTCCAAACCTTGAAGATATAGCATTGAGAACAATAGACTAAAATTTCTGCCTCCATAGAACTTATTTCCTATTAGGAGTAATGCAATAAGACACCATAAGTAAGTAAAACGTTTATGTTAGATGGTGACAAGTGCAGGGCAGTGAGACAGAGTGTGTGAAGGGGTTTCAAGATTTAGTTAAAGGAGTCCAATTAGGGTGATATTTTGTAGTTTTATGAAGAAGGCAAATCATCCTGAATCAATTTAAGTTTTTAGGGGATACTACCAAAATTAACTCTGACTAATTTAAACATGAGGGGGGTTTATTAGGGAGACACTGAGGTCACTTGCATAAGTAAGGAAGAAAAATTAAAAAAGTAAACATTTAAGAAACAAAAATTAAACAATTAAACAAAAAATTTTCACAATTTTAGAAGAAACCAAGAAAGAGACGTCTGCAGACTTCTACCCGGAGAATTGCTGGACTCAATTTGCTGCTGTGGAATGGTCTTTATCTCTGTGTCTCCTATGGAGTTTTCATATTTTCAGAAGAGAGAATATTACTGACTCATTTCAGGTCATAAGAAAATCAACTACAACCAAGAAAGACCTAGAAAGTCTCTTACTGGGGTGAGGAGGTTCTTCAGGGATGAGGTCACTGGAAAAGGGTAAGTAACGTGAACTAGGCCACTGAAATAAGGAAGGAGAGAAACCAATTTATATCTGCAACACTGAGTTATGTGTTTCTTCTTCAAACAATGGAGAAGGGAGAAGAGGGTTATTTTCTGCCTAGGGTGTCTTTCTTGGTATTTCTAAGCAGCGTTCAGGTAGGAAGGATAAACTTACTAGAGTTTGAGCAGACAAGTCTGAAAGCTATATAGAGAGATGATAAAATGGGAGACACCCCATGACAAGCCAAAAGGAAGTCAGGAGTCTAGCACTGCTCTGCAATGGCCTCAATATCTAACTCTTGGCCTTGAATACACTAAGGAGCATGGAATCTTAGATCCCGAAAGACTGTAGGATCTAGTCCAATCTTTTTAACTTATGCATGAGGAAACCAAAATTCACAGAGGTAATCGGTCATGAGCATAGTGGCAAAACTGTGATTATAATCCAGTCCTCTTTATTCCTCACTTAGTCTTCTTGCCACTCTACAAAACCATTGCTAATCCAGGAAACCCTGCTTCATTATCTTTTGTTTCAAAAAATGCTTACTAATGTCTGTGGAACAGTTCATAGTCTTTTGGATGAGATTGAGCTGAATTTAAGTCTCAGCTGCAAAACTTACTATCCATGTGAAATTTGACTGATTTAACTCTTCTAAGCCTCAAAATTCTGGTTTGTAAAGTGAAGATGGGATCTAGCTCTTAAAACTTGTGTGATTATAAGGAGATAATCATGTGAAGATTTTGAAGAAAAGTGGTACTGGTTAAAAAAACAACTCAGTTGAGTTGTTTGATATAATTTGAATTATTTGTTTTGTCAATATTATTTATGTTTATTGTCATATCTTATGTAGTCCTTGATAAAGATGAAGGCAAGGATGAAGATGAGGAAAAAGGAGAGGAAGAACAGGAGGAGGAGAAGAAGAAAGAAAAGGAGAAAGAGAAGGAGGAGAATAAGAAGAAGACAAGGAACAAGCAGCCATCACCATCAAAGCTCACACTTCAGATAAACAATCAAACCTTTAGGCGTTGTTCTCACTCTAAACTTGAGATAGAAGAGGTATGAAGGAAAAATGATTTTCCTGTCTTAAGCTAAACATTTTCATCCTCTCTGGAGGGAGACCTGGACTCAGGCAACTGGAATTTTCTTATCAGCTCAGCAGGTGCTAAATGGGTTTACTTGGGAAACAAAGCAAGCATTTAACTTCTACAGTAAAAGAATTATTTGGAACCTGATAGACTGGTGCCTGATATTTCATCTCTGAAGTAAGAATTAGTTACAGTTTAGGGGAAAATAAAGTACAAAAATGAAAGTCTTCACTGGAGCCGAATGTAGAAGAATCTATCATGGTTACAAATAGCACCGAAGTGTATCTCCAATAGCTTTTTCAAGGTCTCAGTGAAATCTAATTCTACTTGTCTCTTATTTCTGGGGAAAGATAAAGAGACTAGAGATAAAGGCAAACTCAAAATGGTTGTCTTGTTTGAAACTGAGTATATTTCAAAATATATCTATTTCATAAAGGTAAGCTATGCTCTCAACTTACTTTCTGGCATTTGTTAGGCTTACTTTTAGGTAATGTTAAATGTGATTACCTTTTAGCTTAATAACGCAAATAATGAAATTAGGTTAATAGAAGAAAACACAGTAAAAGTGCTTTTTGATGTGTTTTGTTCTGTTTTTGGGAGGGAAAGTACAACCAAGAAGTAGCTGAAAGAAGGCTAGCAATAGTTCTGAAACATCTGGCCTTACATAAAAATAATATAATAAACTTTGGGGACTGGGTGGGGTAGCAGTGGTGAAAGGTGGGAGGGAGCAGAGCAATAAAAGGCTGGAAAAAAAAAAACTTTAGAAAAAAACTACATATTAGATACCTAGGACTATACCTAATAAAAAGTATGTAAGACTTCTACGTAGACAAGTATAAAATATTACTGAATGAAAAGTTTAAAAATCTAAATAAAAAGAAGAATATGCCATGAAAAAATAAAAGTCTGGCCTTAGCAAGAGCTGAGGCATCAATGAAAAGTGTCTTGCATTGGGAGAAGTAGGTAATTTTCAAGATTGCAGTCTTTAGGAAACTCTCCTGCAAGATTGTTTTAAGATATATATCTGGAAGATAATTCAAATGGGTTTGTCAGTTTCTGAGAGTGGTTATGTATTTGTATCTATGGCAGTCTTTCCTGCTAGAATTTAAAATGTGTATTTACTGGGCAATGTCCCTTACTCAAATGATCTGATTCGTAGTATCTAAGCCATGACCAAAAAATTTAGCAAATGACATTTGATTTCCTGGATTTTTTTTAATTAAAAATATCCTTTTTAGGCATGGCAAGGAATTTAGACAACACCTTGACATTTCAAGAATAAGGCATCTGAACACCTCTTCATATATCCCAATAACCATAAAGTCATAGTTCTTGTGGTTTCCAACTTTGACAAATAAATGTCACTGTTTTCTCAGAACAATAGAAGTTTAATAACAAACTTAGTATTAAGAGATTTATACTCAGGATTCCAAGCCATTTAAAAAAAATGAAATAAAATTTTTATCCCAGATTTTTTTCTGGGAAATTGCCAAGGAATAAAAATGGGATGACAGATGGAATTTTTATTTGTATTTGTTTTATGCCAATAAGTTAATAAATCTGAAAATTAACTGCAAAATCTTGGAAAGCATCAGTGTAATCTACCTTAAGAGGAAAGAAGTCATGTTCCTATCAACAAAATGCTCGGTTCCATAAGAGTGGACCAGGTTTTCCGTCTGTGTACTTTTCTGGAAAAAAAAAACCATTAAAAAAAAAAAAAAAAAAAAAAAAAACACTGGCCAAATGTAATTATCAAAACAAATGATCTCTTCAGTCCTCCCAATCATCTTTTTACAACATTTAAGACCAAACTAATGTAGAGCAGGAATCTAAATGACACCTAAAAGAGTGAAATGCCTCAAGTTCTGATAATTTCAAGCCAGGAGCTCTTTTGGTCTATAAGGGACTTTAAAATGAAAGATTCCTTGGGTAGCGCCCAACTCAAATATTTCAGTATTGCTAAATATTGGCCCATGAAATAAAACAACTCACCCAAGATCTTGTTAAGAAACAAAACTAACTCTGGGAAACTGATAAGAACAGTGTGCAAGTGGTTGAGAATATAGGCTCTGAACCCTGTCTTTACAGAGACCTCCAAATAAGATCATTCAATGGTTCTGGGGGTCAAGACTTCAACATATGAATATATTGGGGACATAATTCAACCCATAATATGGAGGAAGAGAGGAAGCAAGAAGACTGAACACGTTGAGATTATGTCAAATTAATTGAAGGTTGCATTTGAAAGGTGTATTAGCCTGTTCTAATGCTGTTATAAAGAAATTCTTGAGACTGGGTAATTTATAAAGAAAAGAGGTTTAATTGACTCACAGTTCTGCATAGCTGGGGAGGCCATGGCAAAATGGGAAGGAGGCATGTCTTACATGTGTAAAGGAAGTGAAGGGGGACGAGCCTCTTATAAAACCATCAGATCTGCTGAGAACTCACTCAATATCACAAGAAAAACATGGAGGAAACCACCCCCGTAATCCAATCACTTCCCACCAGGTCTCTACCTCAACACCTGGGGATTACAATTCAGGATGACATTTGGGTGTGGACACAAAGCCAACCCGTATCAGGAGATAACAATGGAGTTGGGGAGAAACAAATGGAAAAATTTGGGATCTGTTTTGGTGGCATCTTCATTAGGAATTGCTAATGAAATGGATGTGAGGTATGAGAGAAAGAGAAGACTCAAGGATGCCCACTAGCTTTTTGTTTTGAGCAACTACTGAATGCCGTGTATTAGCTATGCAGCTCTAGACAAGTTACTTCACCTCTTTGTTCTGCAGAACTTCATTGACGATAACAGCATATATAATGCATAGGGATGTTGTGAGAATTCAGTCTGTTAATGTATGTGTAAAGTAGTAAAATACATATTTGTATTAGGTATTATTTTCTCTTGATTTATGATGCATAATTTAAATTCATTATTTAAAAAAATATAATAACACTCATGGGTTCAACATTCAATCCAGGAAACAGAATATTGCAAGTAACTTCCATCTGCCTATTTCCTCCTCCTCAAGGCATCACTCTGCTGTCTATCCTCATTATGAAAATATTATCTTAATTTAGTGTTTATCATGTTTTGGTTTTGTTTTCATAATTGTGTCATCTTAAAGAAAAGAAACTGTCTTTCCTTCTCATTTTAGGTTCACGAAAGGGATCTCTATAAGAAAAGACATATTAACAAGAAAAAAGCATACGTATATATTTAATATAAATTTTACATGACAGGGGAGCCTTCAAAAGGAAATGAAGACCTGAAGATCAAGTAAACATCTGTATTGTGTGTGTGTGTGTGTGTGTGCTAGGTTTGAGGAAGAGTAAAAATTACTGGAGATTTATTATTAGAGGACAAATGTGTAGAACCTAATGGTAATAAACTGGGGGAAACTTTGCAGGACCAATTTGTTTAGGTTCTTCACGGCATCTGTATATGTTTAGCTCTTTTCCTTCAGGTATAGGGAGGGCATCTCTTGAATGACTGTCTCATGGCTTACTTCACATGAAGATCAGAGAATTCTTCCTGGATTTTATGACCTGCTTCAGGGAATAAGGGTGACCTTCCTCCTACTTCTGTTTTCTCAAATGCCAACATGGTATATTGTCCTGAACTGCCATACCTATACTTAGGCATAAATAAATATGTCTTAATTTCCTTAATGTTGAACTTTATAAAAAATATATCATGGTATTCTCAGGATTGTTTGTTCATTCAGTGTTCTATTACCAAGATTCATGCATGTTATTGTGTTTAGTCACAATTCATTCATTTTTATTACAGTATAATATTCCATTGGACACCACGATTTGTAAACTGTTCTATTGACAAACTGGATTATTGGCAGTATTTTGCCATTTGTAAGGGGCTGTTATGGGTGTTTTGTACACATCTCACATCTCCTTTGCCCAATGCAAAGTTTGTGTTGGGTTTATCTTGCTCAACCCACACCTCAAAGTTTGGGTTGACAGGCCACATGGGCATCACCTAGGAGCTTGCTAAAAATACATAACCTCGGCTCACACCTGAGAGTTTGCAATTTAGCAAGATCCTTGGTCAGTTAATAAGCACATTAAAGTTTGGGAAACATTGTAGGAAGGGAACTTCTGGATTATATGATATATGAACTTTAAACTTTACCAGATAATATTTAGGGAGTTGTACCAATTTATACTATATGTAATTGTTTATATCTCCTTCAATCTTTAAATTGCAGACTTCTTAATTTTTGGTAACTTAGTAGGCAAAAATAATATAATTTGGTAGGTATTCTTTTGTATTTCTTTAATGTCTAATGAGCTGAACATCTCGTTATTCTTTTTGGCAATGTGTGCTTTCTCTTTGTTCATTTTAAAACTAAGATGTTTGCCTTTTTCTTTTTGGCTTGGATTCTTGTTTTTAATTATCTGTGTTTATATTTATTATAACTATAATAAGAAAGAAAGAAAGAAATCATTCCTTACTCTGTATTGGAAATGTAGTCACATATGTGTTTTTTTTTTCAAATATTTTAAAGTTCTATTCTTTATATTTTGGTCTTTATTGGGAACATATTTTGTAAGTAAGATGAAGTTAGAATCCATCTTTTTTTTCTTGTGGATTACTGATTTTTCTAGCTACTTTTGTTGACTAGCTTCTATATTCCCTAATGATGTACAATGACATGTCTCTGATAATATGCAAATTTCCATGTAAGTGTGAACATGGTTATAGACCTTCTCTTCTATCCAATTGATTAGCTGTTTTATTCTTTGACAGTATCACTTTATCTTAATGACCATAACACTTATTAAATCTTATAGAAGGACAAGTTCTTCATCACTTCTTGTCAGGACTGTTTTGGATATTCTCAGCCTGTTGCTTTCCGCATACATTTTAGAATTAGTTTCAAGTTCATAAAATAACTACACTGAAAGTCACTTTTCTTCTTTCATCTTTCAATTTTCATGTAGTGTCTTCCCTGACATACCCCTGCAGGCAAAGCCATCTGGGAATAACAGTTTGCAAAGTTCCATGCCCAACATCACAAAATATAAAGACTTTAATGAGAGATTCTATAGGTAAGTAAACGGTACTTTCATTTCTTATTTCTAATGATGCTTTTATAGAGTCCTTTGTGTTTTCTATGTAGATGATCATGAAATTGGCAAAATTTGCAATAATTTTCTTTTAATTCTTTTGATGCAGTCCATTTACAGTTATGCACCATGATGCTTTGGTCACCAGCAGACTGCATATACAACACTGGTCCCATGAGAGTAATAGAATGTGTATAGAAGCTTAATAAATGGCACTTGATATTAGCATTGCAGATCAGTAGGAAAATATGGAAAATGATTGATATTCAGTAATGATGCTGAGACATTTGGTTTATCATTTGAAAAAATACATATACAAATAAAAATACATAGCATCTAGGTTAATGTAAGTACACTCTATGATGTTCACAAAACAACGGAGCTGTCTAATGACACTTCTCAAAATGTATTCCTATCTAAGTAATGCGTGACTCTATTTTTCTTTTCAAATTGTGTTGGCAAACTCCACCAATGAACCGTTGAATTGAAGTAGTGATAGTGAATGTATTTTCTTTATTTCAGACTTTAAATAAAATAATTCTAATTTAAACTGAATGTATACTGCATTAATTCCCAATTCAATAAGCAGACTTAAGGCTATATATCATACTTGAATTATTATTTTCATGGAATCAAATTAATTTTGAAATACAATAATTTTACTATTATTTGTATCATATTTTTAAAGTATCTATTCTGATTTCTTCCTTGACCCATAAGTGTTTTTAAATTGTTATATGAATTTCCAAAAATATGTGAATATTCTTTATATTTTTTGGTCATATTCTGGTTTATTTTGTGGATTGAAAATGGGATCTATAGGCTATCTATTGTTTGAAATTTGTTAAGACAAATTTAGTTTTGTGGCCTAGTATAAAATTCTTACAAATGCTCTATATGAATTTGAGAAGAATGTAAATTATCTAACTTTTAGATATCAACTATCCATTAAATTCAGGTTGGAAATTTTGTAGCTCTAATATTTTCTGTCTTTGCTAATTTTTATCTGCTTGAATATTAATAATTTAAAGGTCTGTTTAGAAATGTACCAAAATGCTATTACATTATTTTTCTATGTATATTTTGATATTATCTCAGTTGCAAATGTATTTTAAATTATGGTGTGTTTTTCTGGTATATTAAAATTTTTGTTGTGCCATTGCGAAGTTTCTCATTACTAATGATATATGTTGTCTTAAAGTGTATTTTGTCTGATATACTTAGAGCTACATCAGATATTTTGCTATTATTTACCCAATACTTATTTTTTCACCCTCTTAAATTTGATTTCTCTCTATGATTATGACAAATTATGTTTTAAAGCTGATGAATTTGGTTTTATTATGAATGCTAATATGCTGAAACTCTATTCTACCATCTTACATTTTGATTTCTACTGTCCCATTTTCTTTTTTGTTTCTTATTTATTGCCTTCAATTTTTTTCTTCATCTTTTATTTTAAATTCAAAGGCACATGTGCAGTATTTAAATTCAGGAGTACATGTACAGGTTTGTTACATAAGTAAACATGTGTCTTAGTGGTTTGCTACACAGATCATCCCATTGCCTAGGTATCAAGTCCAGTATCCATTAACTATTCTTCCTGATGCTCTCCCTCTCCCCACCCCCACCACCAACAGCCCCAGTGTGTGTTGTTCCCCACTATGTGTTCATCTGTTCTCATCCAGCTCCTACTTCTAAGTGAGAACATACGGTATTTTATTTTCTGTTCCTGTTTTAGTTTGCAGAGGATAATGGCTTCCAACTCTATCCATGTCCCTGCAAAGGACATGATCTCATTCCTTTTTATGGCTGCATAGTATTCCATGTTGTATAAGTACTACATTTTCTTCATCCAGTCTATCATTGGTGGGAATTTAGGTTGATTGCATGTCTTTTATACTGTGAACAGTGCTTCAATGCATACACGTGTATGTACCTTTATAACAGAATAATTTATATTCCTTTGGGTATATGCCAAGTAATAAGATTGCTGAGCCAAATGAAAATATATAGCGTCTAGGTTAATGTAAGTACACTCTATGATGTTCACAAAACAACGAAGCTATCTAATGACATTTCTCAAAACGTATTCCTATCTAAGCAATGCATGACTACATTTTTCTCTTCAAATTGTGTTGGCAAATTCCACCAATAAACCATTGACTTGATGTAGTGATAGTGAATACCTTTTCTTAATTTTATATTTTAAATAAAAGCATTCTAATTTAAATTGGGCCTTGGCTGTTTATCCAGCTTGCCCTTCTATGTCTTTTAATTGGAGCAGTTAGCCTGTTTACATTTAAGGTTAGTGTTGTTATGTATAAATTTGCTACTGTGGGCTAGGCTCACTGGCTCTCACCTGTAATCCCAGCACTTTGGGAGGCCAAGATGGTTGGATCATGAGGTCAGGAGTTTGACACCAGCCTGACCAACATGGTGAAACCCTGTCTCTACTAAAAATACAAAAATTAGCTGGGCATGGTGGCACATACCTATAATCCCAGCTACTCAGGAGGCTAAGGTAGGAGAATTGCTTGAAGCTGAGAGGGTGAGGTTGCAGTGAACTGAATTTGTGCCACTGAACTCCGGTCTGGGCAACAGAGCAAACTGTCTCAAAAAAGAAAATGCTACTGTGGTCATGACGCTAGCTGGTTATTTTTTATACTTGTTTATGTGGTTGCTTCATAGTGTCACTGGTCTGTGCACGTCAGAGTGTTTCTGTAGTGGCTGGTAACAGTTTTTCCTTTCCATATTTAGTGCTTCCTCCAGGGGTTCTTACAAGAAAGGCTTGATAGTGATGAATTCCTTAGCATTTGCTTGTCTGAAAAGGATCTTATTTCTCCTTCGATTATGAAGCTTAGTTTGGCTGAATATGAAATTCTGGTGGGTGGGGGTGGGGAATTATTTTCATTAAGAATATTGAATGTTGGTCCCCAATCTCTTCTAGCATGTAGGGTTTCCACATAGAGGTTCACTGTTAGTCTGACAGGCTTCCTTTTGTAGGTGACCTAGCCTTTCTTTCTGGTTGTCCTTAACATTTTTTCTTTCTTTTCAACCTTTGGGAATCTGATGATTATGTGTCATGAGGTTGATCTTACAGAGTATCTTTCTGTGGTTCTCTGTATTTCCTGAATTTGAATGTTGGCCTGTCTTGCTAGGTTGGGGAAGTTTTCCTGGCTGATATCCTGAAGTATGTTTTCCAACTTGGTTCCATTCTTCCTGTTCATTTCAGGTACCCCAATCAGTTGTAAGTTGGGTCTCTTTACATGATCCCATATTTTTTGGAGGTTTTATTTATTTATTTTTTCATTCTTTTTTATCCATTCTTGTCTGCCTATCTCATTTCATAAAGATAGTCTTCAAACTCTGAGATTCTTTCCTCTGCTTGATCTATTCTGCTGTTGATGCTGTGATTGCATTGTTCATTTTTCATGCTGTGTTTTTCAGCTCCATCAGGTTGGTTGTATTCCTCCCTCAACTGACTCTTCTGCTTATTAGCCCCTGTTTTGTTTTATTATGATTCTCAGCTTCTTTCCATTGAGTTACAACGTGTTCCTTTAGCTCAGTGAAGTTCATTAATACCCACCTTCTGAAGCCTACTTCAGCCATCTCAGCCTCAGCCCAGTTCTGTGCCCTTGCTGGAGAAGTGTTACAGTCATTTGGAGGAGAGGAGGCACTCTGGTTTTTTGAGTTTTTAGCATTTTTGTGTTGATTTGTTCTCATCTTTGCGGGCTTATCTACCTTCAGTCTTTGAGATTGCTAACCTTTGCATTTGCTTTTTATGGGGCCTCTTTTGTTGATGTTGTTCTTGTTGTTTCACTGTTTGTTTTTCTTTTAACAGCCAAGTCACTCTTCCATAGGGCTGCTGCAGTTATCTGGAGGTCCACTCCAGACTCTAGATGCCTGAGTTTTTCATACCTCGAGGTACCACCAGTGAATGCCATAAAACAGCAAAGATGGCAACCTGCTCCTTCCTCTGGAAGCTCTGTCCCATGGTAGTACTGACTTGTTGCTTACCCAAATGGCTTATAGGAGTTGGATGGAGGTCTCACTCCGTAAGGAGGATTGGGATTGGGGATCCACTTAAAAAAGCACTCTCGCTGTTTGCTGGTAGAACGGCTGTGCTGCTTTATGAGGAACTCTTTCTTTTCTGGACCATTTGGAATCTCCAAAGCTGGCAGGCTGGAATGGCTAAGTCAACCAAACCACATAGATGGCAGCTGCCCCTACCCCCAGGAACTCAGTCCTGCCTCAGACAGACTCCAAACTGTTGCTGTTGGCTGGCTGGAATTCCAAGCCAGTGGGTCTTAACTTGTGAGGTGCTGTGGAAGTGGGGCCTGAAGAATGATGCTGCTTGGCTCCCTGGATTCAGCCCCCTTCCTAAGGATATGTATGGACAGATCTCCTGCGTTGCTGGGGATCCTGGGGTCAGAGTATGTAAATCTCCTGGGTTTCTGTGTGTGCCTGAGTGGCTGCTGTGCCAAGACTCCACACAGCTCTGTGTATCGGACCCTAGGCCTTGGTGGCATGGGCTCACAAGGGGATCTCCTGATCTGTGGGTTGCAAAGATTCATGGGAAAAGTGTGGTTTCCCAGGTGGGGTTGAACAATCATTCACTGCTTTCCTTGGCTAGATGTGGTGGTTCCTTTGGCTCCATGCTGTTTCTGGGTGGGTCGTCACCGCATCCTGCTTTTCTTCATTTTCCATGAGTTGAGTTGTTTGTCTAGTCAGTCTCAATACAAGAACCTGGATATTTCAGTTGAAGGTGCTAAATTTACTCACATCTTTTCGTTCCCTTCTGTCTGTGCTGCAGAACACGGCTGCTTCTAATTGGTCATTTTGGCCCCAAATTCAGGCTTTCAATTTGTAATTATCAAATGTATGTTTATTTTTCTTTATTCCACTTTTAAGCCTCTATTGATTCCTAATTTATAAACCCTATTAACCTTTCTTACTCTTTTCCCCCCCTCATTTATTTATTTTATTGCATTTTAGGTTTTGGGGTACATGTGAAGAACATGCAAAATTGTTTCATAGGTACACACGTGGCAGTGTGATTTGCTGCCTTCCTCCCCATCACCTACATCCTTACTCTTAAATTTTTATCCTACAAAGTTATCTTGGAAAAAAATACAGTAAAACAATATATTGATCCTGGTTTCAATGATGAAAGGATTTGAAACATGTTCATTTATGTTTCCTAATTTACCTGATTATTTACTTACTGCATATAATATTTCTGTTCTAGCCTCTTAAAATTTATACACATTAAACATAATCATATAGATACTTAAAATTTGCATTTTCATTTATTTAATATTTGTCATTTAATTTGTTCAATTTTCATTTTACTCCTTAGACAGTACTTCTGAGATCATTTTCCTCCTTGAATATTCATTAGAACTTTCTAGGTGGTAAACTATACACATCTTTATTTGAAACAGTATGTTTAAAAATAGTTTTCATATATAAATGTTACCAGTTATTTACTTTAAGTTCTTTAAAGATGTTACACAATCATCTTCTGGCATGCATTGATTTTAGTAGATAAATTTACTGTCATTATAGCTGATTTGTGTTGTAAGTAATTTTTTCCTGGATTAATAAATTCATATTTTTACCAATTGTTAAAAATTGTTATCTCTTTAGATATTTCCTCTTCTGCGTCATTTCATTTTTTTTCTTAATAGATCTTCATTTAGGCCTATATTAAAATTACTTGGTCTAGCTTTGTTTGTCTTAACCCTTTTTTGTTTTTGTCTCCTTATCTCCTGTAGCAGAGCACTGTATAACATTTCTACTTAAATATCTTGTAAGTCATTAATTTTCTTTCTAACTGTACTTAATCTGCTCTTAATTTATAAAGTTGTTTTAAATCATATCATTAGTGAACAGAGATAACTTGACTTCCTCTTTTCCAATTTGGTTGTCTTTTATTTCTTTTCCTTGCTTGATTGCACTGACTAGGACTTCCAGTATTATGCTGAATAAAAGTTGTGAAAGTGGGCATCATTGTCTCATTTCCATTTTCAGGAGGATTTCTTTCAACTTTTCCCTATTTAGTAAGATGTTGGCAATGGATTTGTAGTACACGGTTGACGAACATAGACACAAAAATTGTCACCAAAATACTAGCAAACCAAATAAATACAACAGCACATCAAAAAGGGAATATGCCATGATCAAGTGGATTTTATTCCAGGGATGTGAGGATGGTTCAACATATGCAATAAACATAGTTCATCACTTGCACAGAATTAAGGACAAAAAACACATGATGATCTCAATAGATGCAGAAAAGGCATTTGATAAAATTTAGTATCACTTTATGAAAAAAAATCAACAAACTAGGCAGAGAAGAAACATAATTCAAAATATTTGACTGATTTTAAATCACCAAGTATTGATAGCAAGAGCACTGATTTTATTTAAAAACCCTGACCACACCAAAAGAGTTAAGAGTGAGCTTCATTTCTGCATCTCAATAGCTATATCATATTAGCAGATTATTTTATTTTCTCAGTTTCAGTTTTAAAGTTGTGATGATTCATACTGGGCTGTGAAAAATTCAATGAACACGTATAGGTGAAAGTTTTCCACAAACTTTAAGGTGCCACACAAATGGAAGATTGATTATCCAACAAAATTTTTTGAGAACCTACTGTGTGCAGGCATACTTCTGAGCCCTATGGATTGATCTTGCGGGGAGGAAGAGCAAATGCTTTACCTTTATGGAATTTTCTTTAGATTGTAACAATATGAATAAAACACACACACACATACGCACACACACTGTTAGAATCAACAAACAAAGAAACAAAACTAAATCATGATAAAGAGTAGAGACCAACATGGGATGTTTTTTTGTATGAAGTGATTAGTAAAGAGCTCTCTAATTATTTTGAAAAGAAATCATAATTAAGCGAGGAAACACACTGAATCACTAGCTGGTAAACAGGCAGAGACAAATGCATAGAACTTGTAACTAGGATATGTATTTGGAATGTTCAAGAAACAAGGAGGCCAGTGTGATTGGAGAGGGGTGGGCAAGAAGTGTGATAAGGGAACATGACCTTGGAGGTTATAAGGGCTTCAAATTTTAAGTTTGATGAGAAGACATTTCAGGTATTTAAGATGAGACAGGACATGAGCTAATTTGTATTTTTCAAGCCTCACCCTAACTTTTCTTTGAAAATAAACTGTAAGATTCCACGCTTGAATATTTCTGAAATCAACTAGGAGGCAACTACATTCGTACAGAATAGAGGTCATAGTAGATTGGACCAGTAGTGGTAAGCAGTCAGATTTGTGATATACTTTTTACATCTAGCCAAAAATTTTGTTGAAGAAGGCTATGGTTTGAATGTGTCTACCAAAGTTTGTGCATTGAAAACTTGTTCTCCAATGTGAAGGTGTTGAGAAGTGGTGCTTAATAGGAAGTGTGTGGGTCATGAGGGCATCACCCTCTTGAAAGAATTAATGCCGTTGTTTCTGGAGTGGTTTCCTTATAAAATGATGAGTTTGGTCTCCTTTTGTCTCTCTCTTTTCCTCTCTTTCCCATCCACTATGAGATGATGCAAAACAAACAAACAAAAAAGATCCTTGAAAAATGCCAGCCTCTCAAACTTGGAAGTCCCAGGTTCCAGAATTGTAAGCCAAAAAATGTCTGCTTATCATACTTCCTACTTTCTGACATTCTGTCAGAGCAGCACAAAATGGGCTGAGACAATAGATTAGACATGAGTAAATCGATTAATATGTCTCTATTCAGTATCCCAAGTTATGAAGGTAGACAATACTCTGTGAATAAAAGATATAATACCAACAGCGAACATCACAGTTAATGGTTAAAAGCTGAAAGACCTTCTAAGATCATAAACAAGATAAGGGTGCCCACTCTCACCAGTTCTGTTTAGTGTGGTACTGGAAGTCTTAGCCAGAGCAATTAGACAGGAAAAAGAGATGAAAGGCATCCCAATTTGGAAAAAGAAAGTAAAATTGTCTCTGTTTACAGATGATGTGTTTTATACAGAAAACCCTAAACATTCCACTAACGTAAGTGTTAGAATAAATAAACAAATTCAATAAAGTTGCAGGATACAAAATCAACACACAAAAATTAGTAGCACTTCCATATTCTAACAATGAATGATCCAAAAAAGATATCAAGAAAACAATACTATTTATAATAGCTTCAAAAATATTTAGCAATTAATTTAACCAAATAAGAGAAATATCTGTACACTGAAAACTATAAAACATTAGTGAATACAATTAAGACACAAATATATTGACAGCTATCCTGTGTTCACAGGGAAAAAATTTAATGTTGTTGAAATGTCTGTACCACATGTCTTAGTCTTGTTTTGTGCTGCTATAACAAAATACTTGAAACTGTATAGTTATACAAATTTATATATATTTATACATTTTATCTATTTATAAATTTTATTTATAATAAATCATTTATTCCAAAAAATGAATAAATTTATAAAAATGTATTTATAAGTTGAAATAAGTACGTCAATTTATTTCTTACAGTCCTGAAGACTGGGAAGTATAAAGTCAGGAAGCTCACATCTGGTGAGGGTCTTCTTGCTGTGTCATCCCATGTTGGAAGGGCAGGAGAACACATGCACATGTGCAAGAGAAGCCGAATTTACTTCTATAACAAAGTTATTTCTTCCAGTAATGACATTGATTTATTTATTTGGGCAGAGCACTTGTGACCTAATTACCTCTTATTAGGTCCCATCTCCCAACATGATTGGATTGGGGATTAAGTTTTCAACATATGAAATTTGGGGGATGCACTTAAACCATAGTACTTCACAAAACAATTTAACACAATCCATGTCAAAATTACAGTACCATTTTTTGCAGAAATAGAAAATTATTTCTAAAATTTGCATAGAACTAAGAAAGATCCTAAATAGCCAAAGCAATATTGAGCAAAAAGTTGGAGGCCTCACACTGTTTAACTTCAAATCTGTACCAACCAAAAGAAAATGGTACTGCATAAAAATATACACATAGGTCAAGGAAACTGAATTGAGAGCCCCAAAGTAAATCCATGATTTTATGGTCAATGAATTTTCAGCAAAGTTGCCATGAACACACAATGGGAAGAAAAGACTCTCTTCAATAAATAGTGTTAAGAAAGCTGGATAGTCACATATAGAAGAATGAGATTGCATCCTTAGTTCATACCCTATACAAAAAACAACTAAGAATGGATTGAAGATTTAAACATAAGACCTGAAATTATAAATCTACTAGAAGTACATATAGGGGAAAAGCTCCTTGACATTGGTCTCAGCAAATATTTTTTGGATATGAACTTAAAAGCACGGGCAATAAAAGCAAAAATAGGCAATAGAAATTACATCAAATTAAAAATACTTCTGCATAGCAAAGGAAGCAATCAACAGTGTGAAGAGACAACCTATGTAATGGGAGAAAATATTTCCAAACCACACATCTCATAAGGATGATCATGATAGCAAGGAAATACACAACCCAATTAAAAATGGGCAATGAATTTGAATAGACATTTCTGAAAGACACGCAAATGACCAGCAGATACGTTAAAAAATCCTTAAAATCACTAATTATCAGAGAATTGCAAAGTAAAACCACAGTGAGATATTGCCTCATGTCTGTTACAATGGCTATTATCAAAAAGTTGAAAGATAAATGTTGGTAAAGGTGTGGAGAAAAGCAAACCGTTACACACTGTTGATGGGAATGTAAGTTAGCACAGCCATGACAGAAAACAATAAGAGGTTTCTCAAAAAATTAAAAGTAGAGCTACTGTATGATCCAGCAACATTACTTCTGGGCATATACACAAAGGAATTGAAATCAGCATGTCACAGAGTTATCTGCACTCCCTGTTCATTGCAGCATTATTCACAATAGTCAAGATATGGAATCAATGTAAGTGTTCATTGATGTATAAAGAGATACAGATGTGGTATATATGCAGATGGGCCTCAACTTAGAATAGTTCAACTTATAAGTTTTTGACATTATAATGATGCAAAAGTGATACACATTCAGTAGAAATTGTATTTTGAGTATTCATTCAACCATTCTATTTTTCACTTTCAGTACAGTGTTCAATAAATTACATAAGATATTCAATACTTTATTATAAAATAGGCTTTGTGTTAGGTGATTTTGTCTAATTGTAGCTAATGTGAACACTCTGAGCATATTTAAGATAAGTTAGGCTAAGATGTGGTGTTCAATAGGTTAGATATATTCAGTGAATAACCCACAATGGGTTAACTGGGACAGAACACCATTGTTAAATCAAGGAGCAAATGCATATACAGTAGAATATCATTTAACGATAAAAAGTAGGAAGTTCTATTTTTGCAATAACTTAGATGAAACTGGAGAACATTCTTCTAAGTGAGATAAATCAAGCACAAAAAGAAATATACTGCATGATGTCACTTATACGTGGAATCTAAAACAAGTTAAACTTACAGAAGCAGAAAGAGTAGAATGGTGGTTTCCAGGAGCTGAAAGTGAGGGCTAGGTAGATGGGAAATTGTTGGTTAAAGGGTACAAAGTTTCAGTTAGGATAGATAAGCGTGGGAGAGCTATAGTATATGGCAACTACGGTTAATAATTATGTATTGTATACTTGAACATTGGTAATAAAAGCAGATCTTAAATATTCTCACAACAGAAAACGATAGGAATGTGAGGTAATATGTTTGTTAATTAGCTTTGTTTAACCATTTCACAATGGATACTTATATCAAAGCATCATGTTGTCCACTGTAAATAAAAACAATTTTTATTTGTCAGATATACTTTAATTAAAGCAATAAATTTAATGGATGTATGTGTATAATCCCATGAATTAAAGTAAATTGCAATGTTTTGTTTAATATTAAAGGGAGTAAAGCAGAAGCAATTGTACTGGAGCTCACCAGGAGAGGCCTGCCTTAAGACTGACCTTTGTAACTTGTTCCTTCCAACCACAGCTTCATTGCATTAATGCTACTCAGCGACCATATCTGGAGAACTTACTGCCAGGCCCTGTGTTTTGTCACTGCTAAGACAAGGTAATTTACAAACACACATGTAAACACATCTAAGACTCCTTTAATGCCATGGGAGCTTACTGAGTTATAATATACGCTCTGAGAACAGAGATCTGATTTCAAATGAAAGTTACAGTACTTCAAGTCATGTCTGATCCTACTTCCCAGTTTTTCTCCCTGTCTAAAATTAGGAAGGTACCTTATACCTATTACTTAAGCTAAAACAATACATAAAGATATTCCTTGAATTATCTAATGTATCATAACATTTAAATTAATGTCCAAATATATGTTATAATTTTACAATTAGGTCTGCTCCCCAAAAGTCTTTCCTTATCATCCAAAAGAAACTGCCACTCCCTCCATTTCTTCATATTCCTTTAGGTCATCTATTTCTTCATAGCCCTTATCACTACTGTCGTCACATCATAGACTGTACGTTTATCTGCTGATTGTTTGAATCTCCTGTAAATGTCAACTTCGTTGGGATAAGGATTTCTCGGATTTGTTCACTACTGTGTCTCCAGCACCTAAGTCATTTCTGGATTAGATGCTCGATTTAAAAAAAAAAAAAAAGCTTGATTAGAAGCTTGATTCAAAAAAAAGCTTAATGAATTAATGGAAAAGGTACAGATGGATGCACCATGAATGAAGGGAATTGTTAAAAAACTTAACTTTGATAAATGATTTTTAATAGATTTTCTTTTTATAATAAAGGATATTAATTCTATTAGAGAAAGCTCAGAGGAGGTACTCTGGTGAAGGGTTAGAGTAGTTTAAAGTGAGTCTAAAAGATGGCTATGTATTTCCAAGTGAAAGAGGCATAAGGGGATTCCAGGAAGAAAGGTGTTTTCATGACATTAGAGCAAATGCAACTGAAAATTAGTAAGTATGTTTGCAACAATTCAAGCAATTTAATGTAGTGCATGATGAGGTCTGACAAAATCTGGTAAGAGATGAGTCTAGAGAGGTAACTAAGGACCAAATTGCAAAGGACCTTTGGTGTCCTGGAATGCCTTTTGTGCTGCTCTGAGGAGCCTGGATCACATCCTGAAAGCAATGGTGCATCATTGAACAGTTTTAAACAGGTAAATGATACAGGACCAGGTTTATATGTCAGAGAACTTGCTCTAATAATGCAGTTGATGATTAAGTTAGGCAAAACATGAGAATTTTCAGAAATCTAAGTGAAAATTCAGGAAGTCTTGAAATAAAGCCTTGGCGGTGAGGCTAGAGAGGAGCTTATCTGAAATACAATCCACAGGATAAGGTTACTACTAAGGCTCTTTAATATTTTTAGGATACACTTTTTAAAAATAGAAAATCAGGTACATTGTAAGGGGACAACACACAAATATAGATGATACTCTTTATGCCAATCAAAATTGTAAAGCTACCAGTAGAAGTGACATTTTAGGGCTATCAAGTGAGATTAGGATGAACGCATGTAACCTCGCTTACTGATGTTGCTTACATTTCTATTATTTCATGTGCTGGAGTGCAATTTGTTATATCTTATCTGGAAACAAAATCTACTGAATACGTGAGTAAAAAAGTAAACATAATTTGCTGGATATTTTTAATGCATATCTATTTATTTCATGTATTTACAAGTCTATTTTAAATATTGTAATGTTGTCATTTATATACATATTTTTAGTTCTGGTAGTAAAGTTACTTTGCAGTTCCCTTTAAATAAAATGAGGACTTCCTTTTACTTGTCAGTAAATGTTAAGTATGTATAATGGTTGCAAAATTCAACCAAAGAAATGTCTAAGGCCATCATTATGATTAAATTACAGCTATTGAAAAACCGGAACCCAAACTTCAAAGATCACAAGGAAAAAAAAAATTAATAGTCTTTTGAAATGCCAACCTTTTAAACACTTCAGGATTTCTAAAAACATAGCTATTACCAGTTGGAGAACATTTTAACTGAGAAATCAACATTCCTCTTGCTCATTTAGTGGTCTATTATTCATCTGTATTTTCTGTACTTATTAGGGCATGAGAGTTCCTCACAAACCTCAAAGTCTTTGTACATTAGAGCTCTCCCCCACCATAAAGGCACCAGTTAGCCCTAATTTTTAAATGGAAGTCTTGAGAACAAAAAGGAACTTTCCTTATTTTTCCATTTTCTCTCCACAGTAAGGGATAACAGCTAAGGCTCTAATGAATCAGCCTTGCGAAAAGAAATAATTTATACGCACTGTTGCTTTAATCCACTCATGGAGAAGTTTATCAAAAAAGAGATAAAATCAAGATCACTGTTGTTAGTAAGATAGTTGAGAGAATCTCTTGCTTTAAATTCAACCTGCTGTTGACATTCCCCATGGGTATCTTCTTAAACATTTAATCAAAGTGAACCCTTAGCCATTTCTCTTGACAGAATACCAGTTAGATAACTCTGAAGGGAAAAGGAACATCTGTTGATAAGAAGTGTTATAAAGCCACTCTCAAGCAAGTTTCATGGCAGAAATGACTCATGCTATCTTAATGATACCAGCATCTGCATTCCTTGCTTACAGATGAAGAAATAGAAGGCTAGAGAACTTAAATTTCCATATTCTAACAAATGTTAGAATATGGAAAAAAATTATATACATACATATTATACATTCCTCTTGCTCATTTAGTGGTTTATTATTCATCTGTATTTTTGTACTTATTAGGGAATAATAATTCCTGTATCATCCATATATATAGTTCACATATATATACGCTGTGAAGAGCTAGCTACTTTCTATTTTGCCTCCTTAGAGAAGAGTACTTTTCTGCTTTTTAACTATTTGTGATTTCGGTAACTTGATCATAGTATCACGCTAAGGTGGTGTTTTGCAACACATGCGACATTGAGCACTAGTATAAGAATTACCCATTGATGTGCTTTACAAATGCAAAATCCTATGTTGTACAATTCATTAGGTCTGCATATCTGGGGCAATGTGTGGTAACCTGCGTGTAGAAATACACCCTAACGTGCTAGCTATACATTTACAATTCAGAAAAACACTACCGTAAGTAGGGTGGGGATGGAGAGATGAGGGGAAAGCAGATAAAATTTTTGCCAGACTTTCTTCCCTCAGCACCCCACTAGGGCTGCCAGTGAGTAACGAAGCAAGTGGGAATCTTCTCTTCTCCAGCTTTGCCATGAAAAAATGAAGTCTTCTCTCTAATAAGAGGAGTTGTCCCTAAGGAGGATATAGCCAATTCCTTTCCCAGATGCATCTATAACAAAATGTCACTATGTGCTTAACTTGGTCTTTGTCAACCAACATTAACTACAAAGGGAACTGCTGTTTTAAAAGTCATAGTTTTGCTTTCCAGGCATACAGATAACATAGGACTTTGGATAGAGAGAAATCAAAGGCTTTTAAAGATGCGGACAGACTGCCAGCTGAGATGCCTCCCCTAAGTAGTATACAGACAAAGCTCATGTAAGTCCATCATGTTCTTTCTAAAAGATAATTCATAGCACATTACCTACTCTCTATTTGAGAATAGGTTTCCAAGGATTGATAGTGACTTTTGTAGACAGGGAAAAGAAAATGCATTTTCAATTCATCCACCTTATAGTTGTATTGAGAAAAAAGCAGATTTTAAGTTTATACCAAGAAATAAACTGAGGCTGTTATCACACTCCAAGGAATTTACCTTAATGTAGAAAAGTCATGAGAATAAAAAATCCACATTGTACCTAATGTAACATCCATTTCACACATCTGCCAGTTGGCTCAGTCTCATTGATGATCCTTTGATGAAAGGATACTTTACCATAAGATAGAGGTCACTAAAAGTGGTATGTTAAAATATTTTATGCCTTAGAGATACATTTCCTTTGTATTAGACACATATTTGACTATATATACATTGTCATGGGATGAGTAGATCTTTGTCTGCACAACATTTGGCTGCAAACATAGACTTTATTGTTAGCTAGGTAAAAGAGATGTTATTTTTATAAATTATATGTCTACTATTTCTCATCGTATAGAATTTTATATACTCATAATATAGAAAGCTGTAAGTTGATATTACTGGTTCATAAACTCAAAACCTATGATCCAGACATATATGTTTCATGACAAAATTATTTTTAAAATATCACTTTCAGAAAATTTTATATTCATTTAACATTTTTCATCCTGTGAGTTATTTCTTGACAACCAAGGAGTGAGTGCTGAGATCATATAGCAGCTTCTTATCTAATACATTACCATTGTATATTGATCAGTAAACACATCAGGAATGGGATTAATGACAAATGTCTAAGTAAGTTGTAAGATCTAAGTACTTATTACATATGTGTATGAAAACTCTTCGTAAGTGAATCCTAGAAGTAGACAAATTATTTGGTGGAAAATCCTATGTTCACATCAGTAAAATATTGCAGGCTAGATATATCTTTTGAATTCTAATCTACTGTTTTATGTATTATATATATAAATATATAAATTTCACAAGAATTCAAACACAGTGATGCCATTTGCTATGTTTTATTTTGCTAGTAGCTAATTAAACATAACATGCAAATAATCAAAAAGAAACATACATGACTTATAGTGAAAAATAATTCTAGAAAAGTTTCACTAGGTAAGTATGTAAATTCCTAATACTAAAAATACTTCTTTAAGTGCATAAGACTTCATAAATTTTGTCTAGTATTTTGCAAAATTCTTGGTCTCAAAATCTACCACCTATTTTTCAACCAGACAAATTTGAATGCATCAAGATAATTTCTCTCAAGACAGTAAACATCCATATGTGTTTAGTCCATGCTTTCGGGCCCATTAAGGTTTAAGAATTATAAAATTTGGCTGATTTCCATGCAACCAGTCAAAGGCTTTGCACATCATTTGACAGTAGACATAAAAAACACTAAATTTACAAATAAAGCATTGAGTTTGATGTCTATTCGTGTATAAGTGTGTGTCCTTATGATGAAATAGGCCTGCCTTTCATCTTCTCTTTAAAAAAAAATAAATGTTTACAAAACATTTCCCTCAGATTTTAAAATTCATAGAAGTAATAAACAGTAATAAAATATGGATACTATGAAAACTGACACACAGAAAAACATAACCATAAAGTATTGTTGTTCCAGGATACAGATATTAATTAAGAGTAATTTCATTTGCTACACGTAGACATTCATACATATCCGGTGGCAGACTGGTTTCAGAGATGCGATTGCCGTCCAAACGCAAATGCTTGATCTTGGAGTAGGATAATGGTCCCAGGATCTTGCAGAAGCTTTTTACGTCAAACTCTAAAAATTAAAGAATAGACAATATTAATCATTTTTCAGTATACTGGCTCAAAACAATAAAAAAAATTGTGTTTAAAATATTATAAGGTAGGACGTGCTCCCATTTGGAAAAGTCATAATATATATGTGAACTTGCAACCATGAAAGGCACATTTCAGGCTACTAAAATGGCACAGCAATATTTACTAATCGTGGTAGATCAAGATATTCAATGCAATCTTTCAAATAACTGAACTTATTTATTACTAGAAGTTGTTTTTTAAAAGGCATTCAATAAGTGTGTCATATTATCTAATAACTTTTTTGAAATATTTAGTCCAACCTAGAGAAACATAAATGGATCCTGTTGTTGTATGAACAATCTCATCAATATAAGCACTCTTGGTTTTTGCAGCTAAAAATAAGAAGGGTCAACTAGATGATCTATAAAGAATTTTCTAGCAAATACACACCATGACAATGATAAAAATTTCAAGGCAAAAAACAAATAATTCCAGCAACCATACACCATAACAATGATCAAAATTCAAAAGCAAAAAACAAATCATGGCATATCAACCATCTGAACATTTGTTTTTTTGTTTGTTTGTTTGTTTAGTTTTGTTGATAGTCAAAAACTGCCACAAATAATGATTTACTTTTTAATAGACACCAAGAGTGTTACTGAATTGGCAGACCTGTGTGTACACAAAAACTATGTTTGCCCATATCTATTTTCCAGTCCTTTATCTTGTTTTCATTTTCAAGTCCTTATCTTGTTTTCATTTTAAAACTCTAGTTAACAAAGGCTTCCGTGGAACCCCAAACACACATACTTTTTAAAATAACTCATCAGTCAATTCCTGGTATTTTTCTTTGGTACCAACATGTGAGAAAGTGAGGAAAAGTGGAAAGAAGATGGGCATAGCCCCATCTTGGAATTTTACCTCTGCCACTTACCAGGTGGGCAGCCTTGGAACACTTATCTGATCTTCCTGTTAGAAACAACACATCTATCTTACCTTGTTATATGAAGACTAAACTAAGTTGTGTAAAGCACTTCTCACAGTACTAGACCATACTATGTCCTTGACTAATTTCCTTTTAATTTTGCTGTCTTTTCCAAATTACTCTACATTAGGAAGACCTCTGATTAAGCTAATGCTTAGAGTTGCAAGCTTGAAATAGAAAACAACTTATTTTGGCTATATACTTCCCCAATATTATAAAATAAATAAGGGGAACTTTTTCTATTTTAAGCAAATGTGAAATGTTGGTGTGGATGATTACTACCTGGCAAAATAACCTAAACTGAGGACATAAGTGAAAAGACAACTGTCAAAGATAAGGAAGAAAGAAAGGAAATGATTATGTTACTTTTTCAAGTGACCACTATGTGCTGGGCACTGTGGTTGCTGTCTCAGCTGGGCACTGACAGGCCATTGGCCTTTCTCCCACAGACCTCTTTTCCAATCTTCCACACCAGCTCTTCCATCCTTTACTCAGACAATGTATACCTCCAAATGTGGCTGCATCTGTATCCCTCCTTCTTGTTTCAGAGAAAGAAGTAGCCCCGCTCCTGCAGATAATCTCTACCCACCAAATCTAATGTATTCCGTCATCCCTCAGACATTTTTAATTCCTTTAGCGTTTTGGTCTGTCCTTCCTCCTAACCACACATATTTAAAATGAGGAATCACATATTGCCACACAGTGAATTTTCCATTGTAAACAACAATGGGGGTTAGCTATGTTAGCCTGACTGTGTATTGTGTGACAGTCAAACAGCACCAGCCCCTACCCTGGCTGCCTTTCAGAAACAAAAAAGAACATGTGGTGCTTCAGAGTTGGCAAGCACGGTCTCCTGTATGAGAGTGTTTAACCCTACTAGGAGTTACATGAAACTGGCAGAATTAACAAATATCATATACATATGGTATATTAAAATATTTTCTGAGAGCAATACCTTCATTTGGTATGGCCAGAAAACCAATTTTCATCATATGTAGATGTTCCGTTTCAATAGATTATTTGGCAGACATGATTACTTTATATGTGAATCAGTGTTTATACGTGAATTAGTGTTTTTATATGTGTATATGTGAATCAGTGTTTCATTTAGAAAAATCTTATTGGTGAATCTTTGTTTTTCTCCTCTGCCAAGCTCTGCCAAAGATTAATGGCAGAATTATCCTGGTGGGAAATGGTAAATTTCAATTTCCCATTGGAATCTGTACTACTTAAAGGGCAGAATTGTACCTAAGACAAAAAAGCTCTGTAATACTATCTCTTTAAAAAAAAAAAGTTAGAAGGCCCGATCATATTCCTTTTCTCCTTAATCTTCTTCACAGTCCTCATCAGAGCACTGTGAAGGCCACACACCATAACAGAGATAACAGAGGCAGATGATGGTCATGACAGCAGAGTTACATGTTGAGTCCCGGGTAGTTGATGTCAGGGAAGGCCATGAGGCTATATGAGGGTGGGCATGGTGGCTCATGTCTGTAATCCCAGTACTTTGGGAAGCCAAGGCAGATGGATCATTTGAGGTCAGGAGTTCAAGACCAGCGTGGCTAACATGGTGAAACCCCATCTCTACTAAAAATACAAAAATTGGCTGGGTGGTGGTGGCCTGAGGTGGGAGAATTGCTTGAGCTGGGGCGGTGGAGGTTGCAATGAGCTGAGATTGCACAACCGCACTACAGTCTGGATGACAGAGTGAGACTCTGTCAAGAAAGAAAGAAGTAGAAAGGAAGGAAGGAAGGAAGGAAGGCAGGCAGGCAGGAAGGAAGGAGAGAGGGATGGAAGGAAGGAAGGGGAAAGAAAGAGAGAGAGAGAAAGAAAAAGAAAGAAAGAAAGAAAGAGAGAGAGAGAAAGAAAGAAAGAGAAAGAAAAGAGAGAGAAAGAGAAAGAAAGAAAGAAGGAAAGAAAGGATATTGGATATATGATTAAGCTAGAATTATTCTTTGTTTTAAGTAGAGGGATATTTTGTTGGATTTTTAATTTTTGTATTATTTTTATTATTATTATTATTTTTCTGAGACAGGGTCTTGCTCTGCACCCAGGATGGAGTGCAGTGGTGTGATCTTCGCTCACTGCAACCTCCACCTCCCATGTTCAAGCAATTCTCCTGCCTCAGCCTCCTGGGTAGTTGGGATAACAGGTGCCCACCACCACACCCAGCTAATTTTTGTATTTTTAGAGGAGAGGGGGTTTTACCATGTTGGCCAGGATGGTCTCAAACTTCTGACTTTGTGATCCACCCGCTTCTGCCTCCCAAAGTGCTGGGATTACAGGCCTGAGCCACTGTGCCCGGCTGACATTTTGTTTGTTTAATGAAGCCAGATGCAGTATGTGTATTGCACAGCTCAGTCATCTAAACACCTAAGGACATATCAAACACAGGAACGGCTTTTTACTTACTCTCAAGTTCATTGACCTCCAAGTAATAGTTTTCAAGGTTTTCATTGACATTTGGTATGTTTTTAAGCTTGTTATAGGACAGATCCAGCTCAACCAGGGATGACACATTGAAAGAATTTCCAGGTATTCCACCATCAGCCAGCTCATTGTGAGATAAACGCAGATACTGCAGTGCATTAAAACGCTTGAAATACTCATCAGGAATGTTGCTGATCTTATTGTTGTCTAAGTAGAGAGTTAGAAGAGAGACAGGGAGACCAGAAGGCAGTTTGGTCATCTGATTGAAGCTCAAGTCAAGGTATTCGAGTGATTTAAGACCTTTAAAAGCAGCTGAAACAGCATCCTCTTTCAGCCGATTGTGCTGGAGATGAATGAAGGTCAGGTTCACCAGTCCTTCAAAAGAGCCCAGCTTTGTGATCTTGTTATGAGTGAGCTGCAGATCCTCCAGAGATTTGGGAAGTGGGCCCACAGACTCTGTCAGGTTGTTGTAGTTTATGTGCAGCTTCTTCAGTTGTTTCAATTTAGAGAAAACTCTCCCTTTTATCTTGGAGTTTTCTAGAAGGTTGTGATCTAGAATGAGCCACTGCAGATCAGTGACATTCTCAAAGGCCTTTTCATCAATATGGTCAATCTGGTTATTCCTAAGGTAAAGATACTTGATTCCAGGAGGCACCATAGGCACACTTTTCAATTTCAGCTCATCACAGTACATGGCACTTGGGTAGCTTTCAGGGCAGTTACATTCTGGTGCACAGTTTGGTGATGATTGCCCATAAATTGATAAGGGAAAATCATAATCATAGTACTGGCCACTGGTGCCACCAATCAATGCCAAGAAGAGAGTAAATGCACTTAGACTCATTTTTGGCAAATGGTTTGAATCCTAAATAAAGATGAAACATTTATTAATATAAAATAATATACTTACAAGAAAATACAATTTCCAACACTAAATGCATTAGAAAATGTGCATTTTTGTTATTTTATAGCTATTTTAGTGCCCTAACGGTGTCTTTTACATTTTTAGTTAGGTATGAGGACAAAGGTGTACCTTTACAAACTGTGGGGTGAGCAGGTTTCAGGTTAGATTGCATACACGTGCGCCCCCTTCTGGGAGAGCCAGGCATAATTGTTCCAGTCAATCTCCAGGTTCTTCCTTAGTGAAATGCCTTCCTGTAAGAGGTTTCTGGGTGGTGCTCATTGACCACTGTATTGGACTACTGCTTCAGATCATCTCTCAAAAAACGAGAATGAGAAGACAATCGTAAACTGTATACTCCACCCTACCATTCGACATCATTAAAATGACTCATGAAGAAGATCCTTACGGGAATATGGGCAACCTGTGGTTTTGCTTGCATGTGGGAGGGAAATGGAAGGTACATTCCTTTAAAAGTGTCTGGTTATTGCTGGTTCAGAATTCCTGGTGCTGGTGTGCATGCATACTAATTCAAGTTGTGCTTAATGTTCCACACTTTTTAAAGCACATTGCAAAACTGAGTTCTGAAACTAATTTCATAGTTAGTTATTTATTAAATTAAATGTTAGTAATATTTAATAATTATGAATGTTTACTTATCAGGCAAATGTCACACATTCTAAGACTTTCTCAATCTGGAAAGAGATTCAACAGGTATAGAAAGATAGTATTTTCCAAGTTTTAAATTAGAGTTTATAATATCTCTCAATTACTCACAAGCTCTCTACCTTCTTCATGCCAAAAGTGAAGATGCCATGGTTTGCTTATATGGCTTTTAGTGGCCTCACAGGATGGAGATGGGAGAGAGGTGGGATGTATTTAAAGTTTGGATTTAACATTGGCATCAGGAGCTATCTAGGAAATTATTCATTTGAGAATATGGATTTAAAATAATGTGTAACAGTTATCTTGCCATGGGAACATGTTTCTAAGGTGAGATTCAAAAAAGTAAAGTTCAATGTCTTAAGGAAGCACAGGGCTAGCAATTTAGATAAGGGGAATGTATGATACAAAAGTTAGACTTTTACAGAGTGAAGAGTTGTCGCTGAGTCACACTTGGTAGCCCTGGGAGAGAAATCATTAATGTGAAGAAAGATCTACATTCTAACAGATAACTTAGAATATTGTATCTTCCTATGAAAGTATGATTACAAGCTTTTGAATCAAGTAGGATCTTTGGGGTTAGAAACTGAAAATGTCTTCTATTTGCTTTAATTTGAAATTATAAGGCACTTATTTCAGATCAGATGGAACATTATAAAACAGTTGTTAGAAATACTTGGATTGCTGACATAATGTAACATCCAGCCAGTTCTCAGTAAATTACTCTCTAAGATTGTAATGGGGGGCATTTAATTTTGTTGACAGAACTTGGCCATAATAATAATTGCATAGCACTAACAAGAATGTGATGACATATTTCAAGAGTTATTTATAAGTTATAGAATGTTAATATTATAAAGATTTGTCTTGCTTCATTAATAAGCTATTTTCAATTTAGAATACACCAAAATATTCATGGTAGCTATAATGTGAGTATAAATAGTAATGAAAAAATGCTTCCATATTTTTTGGCAAAGTGAAAACAAGGATGCTGAATTCAACGAGAGTTTGTAACCGTATAATGACTCCACTATGAGGCAAAATCAGACTGCACTTCCCTCCGTTTTTTCAAATACCTGTGGCTATAGAAAAAATGCTGTTTTCGAAAACTAAATCATTTCCCAGAATTTCTTTTAAAACTCATTCCTTAAGGCATATATCCAAGAAACAAATATTTTAAATTAACAAAACAGAAATAATCCATGGAGTCTCTAAATCTTTTGACTAACGTTTTACAACATGGAATGTTTATTGTAAATTATAACAAACTGTCACAATATATTTATTGAAATGTATTTTGAATGACAATTAAAATGACTTTTCTTTGCCCCAATATTAGGGTCCAATACTAACGTATATACTAATTAGGATACACTACAAACATTTTAATTTCTATATATTTTTTCACTGTGTTTACTTAACTATTTTCTCATTCTAACCTTGAAACCTTTTATAACTCCCCTTGCCATGCAAAACAACATATATTGTATAAAATCTCAAGTCTATAAATCATGGAAAACATATTAAACAAAATGTGAAAGTAAATGCTCAAAACTGTGGATTTGCTGTTGAATAGCAATTGGCAAAATTGCTCTGGAATTTTTCCTGTTCCTGTTACAAAAAAAACACTGTCCCAAACAGCTAGCATCCCCAGTGCGATAGTTAAAACAGCACTTACCTTGCTGTCTTGACACTGCTTTTGTTAATTCTTAAAGCAGATGCACTATGGACAAGAATCCACCAATATATGCTGTAAACTCTGTCAGGACGGAACTGGCTGCCAGATTCTGAGTGATACAAGAACTGAAGGGGGGTGGGGAGACCCAGCCCAGTCACGCCAGTCTCTGAATGGAGTTATGTCATTGTGGGGATCTTGTGGTGTGGCATGTGAACACTGCTCTCTAACGAAATGCAGGTGAACGTGGGGAGGAAGGACAGCCCAGCTCACTCCCTATGGAATGGGAGAGAGATACGTGTTAAGCTAGCTCAAACACCGTAGCTTTTAACCAAGAACTGAGTCCTGCTTCAAATACGGAAGCTCACTGTGAGAACATTTCTCTTACAAGCCTCTTTACATCTGTGGCTGTGGCAACAGTTAAGTGCAATGTGCTCAGCCAACTATAATGTTCATCTAAAGAGCTCATAAATCATAAGCAGGACAAATAATTTCAGGAAAACGCAAATGAACAGACTCAGAGGAATTGAATCCCTTTGCCCATCACTTTTGAAATCAATATTGATTTACTTGGACTAAATTTTTTGGCCATGAGGGTAACTTTTATTAGTTTTGAAAGTATGAAATGTGCTTCATATATACTCGGATACACATGATAGCAACATTTTGAGTTGACTTCTAATGCTAAGGAGACTCATTTTATTTTATTCAGGTCTGGAACCAATCAGCAAAGTTTGTCTGTTTCTTATTTTGTGAATTTCATTTAGGAATTCACCCAAAACCTTACTTGGGAATAGCATTCTATACCTTAATGCCAAAAAACATGAAAGAACAGAGAAAAAAATATATGCTAAAAATATCACAAGGCAATAATCTTTCATTCTCTCATTGCATGCTAGGAATTTTTTTTTCTAAGTTAAAAGTTATTCAAAGTTATAATCTCCCAAAGGCCTGGCTTGATGTATCTTTCATTATCGGTTCCTGATGCATGGTTTCAGCAAATGAGAGATGTACTTAAATCCTTGTCTGTTTCATTTTGTGATTTTATCAGATGTATTTATGAGATTTTTTCCCCAAAATGTTCACTTCCTCATGTTTATAAGAACTTTTAGAACAAGACATTTTAGTATAAGTTGTCACATTGTTATTTTTGTCTTTAAAAATAACTATATCACACTTTAGCAATGAGACTTGAGAAAAATTAACTCCATGACTAATACTGTATTTGTCCAAAAAAGAATATTAGAATAAATGCCTTATTTTTGTAATAGAACTATTCAAAAACAAAAGGTAATGTTCTCGAAAGTAACTAATGGAATTGTAAGATGATTCATAAGAATAACATTTTTACTAATATTATTTTAAGAAAATTATTGATAGGCATCAGTTTCAACAAAGTAACTGATTAAATTTGTATCTTGAAGTGTGGATATGGCTACATGTGTGCGTGTTAGTGTGTAACGTGAAAGGAAAGAAACTATTACTTGATAACGTTTGGCTTTAAAAAAAAACTATTGCCTACAAATATTTTCAGGAGTATAAATGGAGACTCAGAAAGTCTAATTCATTTGTTAAAAGTCACCTAACAAGTAAATATAAGAATAAAACCATGAACATCTTCATTCATTGGAAAGAGGGTGAACAGGATGCGGCTGAGACAATGTAATTCACTCATTCAGTTCAAAATATTTTATAGACAATGTTATTAACAGTTGAGAAAAAACAGAAATATTCATTAGGCAATAGTTTTTTAAAAAGCTAAATGTTAAGTAATAGTTTCTTTCATTTTACATTACACACTAAGACACACATGAGTGGCCACATCCACACTTTAGAACTTTTGTGTATGGTATAAACATTCCATCCTGGCCAACGGCGATTCACATCACTGGTGGTAATGAGTGTTGGTGGCTGAATGTGTTTCATTGTAATACATGTTAAAATGATGGCGTTCTCATTGTTCAACTCCCCCTTATGAGTAAGAACGTGGGGAACAACACACACCTGTCAGGGGTTGGGGTCAAGGAGAGAAAGAGCAGTAGGAAAAATACCTAATGCATGCAGGGCTTAAAACAGGTTATGGGTCAGTAGGTGCAGCAAACCACCATGGCAAATGTATACCTATGCAACAAACCTGAACATTCTGCACATGTATCCTGGAACTTAAAGTGAAATTAAAAAAAAAAATGATGAAGTTGCCTTCTTTAGCCTGGGAACTGGATTTCCTGTTACCTAAGACTAGCAAGGATGATAAAATATCTTATGACTATTTCATCCACTATGTTCTGAACTGACTTACAGGGGAAAATAATAAATTGAACATTCCATCCCACAGATAACTATCTTTTGGTGTGTCTTCTTAATGTGTGTGTATAAACACAAACACACAGACAATTTTGTTTTCACATATATCATAACATTATTCTTGCAGTGTCAGACCCATTTTCATATAACAGTAAGTCATGGATGTTTTTCTATATCATTAAATATCATTCTCTGTCATTCTTATTTGCTACATGAAATTCTGTTATATGGATGTACCGTAATTTAGTTGTTAGTTTTTAATATCGAATACTTAATTTATCTTACAATTTGTAAAGCACTGTCACATAAAATGAAATTTTATTCTTTAAATTGGTTGTACCTGCTTTGTCTACTCTGCTTATCTCAAAAGATACATTTTAATGAAAACATAGTTTGAGTAAATTCTTTATGCTTTCAAATAATACAATAGAGTGGATTTGAATGTTTTTCTCTTCTCACAACAATCTAATTCCTATTCTTAATTTTAGCATTTCTTATAAGTCATGAAACTATCTTTTATTTCCATAGTCCTTATGCTCATATGCTTATGTATTTTTAGACTTATTCTACAATTGCTTCCATTTTTCTTAGTATCTTACATGGCAAGTACATTTTAGGAATTATCAGTGATATGGTTTATCATATATTTTTCATTAATAAGTTTGCATTATAAAAGTACTATATATAAATGGTAGACTATACTAAAACATTAACCAATGTAGCAGTATATAAGTTTAAATGTGAAATAACACATGGCTTAACTAACTCTCCAATTTCACTTTCTATAAGTAATTATTGTTTAGCCTTTATTACTTCAACTGTTTCAGACATGTCTTATATACACAATATAATCTCATTTCTCCTTCCTGTTTTATGGCAGCCTATGAGATAACTCAGAAAGTTCGGAACACAGATAACTTCTTCACTTAAGTAAGTGCACAGTCATACATTTGATTTTGGGAGAAATTACTCTTTTCTCATGATGAGCAATGCTGTATTGAGCAAATTGTGTACAAGGAAAATCACAAAAGTAAGTGAGCTTTCAGGAGAACACAAACTTGTACACATATTTAAACATTTTGTAATCATTACCTAATTACCTCCAAAATGCTGTTCTGCTTATCACTCCCATCAATGGTATATAAGAATACAGTTTTAATAGTCATTCATAAAGTTTGAATATGGTCAAGCTTAAAATATATGTGATCTAATTGTTAAAGTTTTATTTTCTAAATAATATCCAGTAGTGCCAGTCTCCCTTCTTCATTTCTTAAGTTTAAGCTTGTCAAACCTTAAAGCATCTGACCACAGCTAACCTTCCTGATGCCATTTTCTTTCCTCCTTCTGCCTTACCTTCTAGCCAGTTTGGCCTTTACCCAAGACCTGAAATATTACACGTCTTTTCCTATTTCATGTCCTTTACCAGCTGTTCTCTGACATATGCTTTTCCCACATATTAGCGGTTCTCAAACATTTTGCTCACAGGACTCTATATACTTAAAATTTGTTGATGTTTTGAGGACACCAAAGATGTATGTGGAGTCCATCTACCAGTATATGTCACATTCAAAATTAAAACTAAAAATTAAAGTATTTAAGTAATTCATTATGATAAAGAATAACAAGTCCATGCCATGTTAATATAAATAACATTTTTTATGAAAATACTAACATATTCAAAAAAAATGAGAAAATTGAATTGCCTTATATATCTGACTATGTAACTTTTCTATGACTATAGAAAATTCTAAAACACACAAGTAGATATCCTACTAGCCATCAGAACAATGACATTGTCACGTGTCATGTGGCTTTTGATAAAATTAATTTTTTCTTCTGAAATAATTAAATTGAGTTGAAATTTAAATGGAATTAAACTGAGTTGAAATTACCTAAAATGGCTACCAATAATGCTTGTTTTCTCAATTAAATATCTATGTGGGGTGAGTTTTTCTTTATATGCATAAATCATATTTTATAATCTTTGTAGTCTTGTTTTGCAATACTATTTTGATTTTTTTTTCAACTGCTCTTCATTTTGAAGAACAATAAGAACTCAATAAGTGATAGTTTATTAAAGGGTAGTTGCAATGTGGTATTTAAAGTTACATTGAGGAAGATTTTCTACTGTTTCCAAAATTCTAATTTTTGCTTTAAAGTTTAAGCTTTGCCAACTACTGTCAGTTGTTCTCCTTGAAAAGAAAAATACACTTTATTTGTTGACAGTATATTTAATAAATAATCTGACAAATCACACTTTTAATTAAAAATAGGTTCCATAAAAAAGTGGCTAGCCCAACCAGAATCAGCTGTAGATTTGTCCATTTGTAAGGCAAAAATACAATCCCACCGATATGCTATTAATTCAATCTTCATGTCTTGAGTAAATCTTTATTTTGATTAATTACTATATCATTGGAAAGTAGCTCATTGTGATTTATTTCACTGACTTTTGTCCAGCAGACAATCAGCAATGACATTGTAGTTGTCAACATTTGTGTGTACTTCTCAGGCCATGCAATATACTTCATCTAGTAAAATGCTCAGTGGCTTTGTGATTTCCAGTTTGAAAAGCTATAATAAATACTTTTTGGCTTTTGGGGTCCATTACATCTACAGTTAACTATTTAGCTCATTTTTTTTTTTGTACTTTAGGTTCTGCAGTACATGTGCAGATCATACAAGACTGTTGTGTAGGTATACACATGGCAGTGTGGTTTGTTTCCTCCATCCCCCTGTCACCCACATCTGGCATTTCTCCCCATGTTATCCCTCTCCGACCTCCCCACCTCCCTGCTCCTTGCCACCACCAACAGAACCCAGTGTATGATGCTCACCTCCCTGTGTCCCTGTGTTCTCATTGTTTAACACCTGCTTATGAGGGAGAACATGCAGTGTTTGATTTTCTGTTCTTGTGTCAGTCTGCTGAGAATGATGGTTTCCAGATTCATCCATGTCCCTACAAAGGACATAAACTCATCATTTTTTATGGCTGCCTAGTATTCCGTGGTGTATATGTGCCACATTTTCCTTGTCCAGTCTATTGTTGATGGGCATTGGGGTTGGTTCCATGTCTTTGCTATAGTAAACAGTGTTGCTATGAACATACATGTGCATGTGTCTTTATAGTGGAATGATTTATAATCCTTTGGGTATATACCCAGTAATAGGATTCCTGGGTCAAATGGAATTTCTATTTCAAGGTCCTTGAGGAATCGCCACACTATCTTCCACAATGGTAGAACTAGTTTACAATCCCACAAACAGTGTAAGAGTGTTCCTTTTTCTCCACATCCTCTCCAGTACCTGTTGTCTCCAGATTTTTTAGTGATCTCCATTCTAACTGGCGTGAGGTGGTATCTCAATGTGGTTTTGATTGCATTTCTCTAATAAATCAGTGATGATAAGCATTTTTTCATATGTTTGTTGGCCTCATAGATTTCTTCTTTTGAAAAGTGTTTATATCCTTCACCCACTTTTGGATGGGTTTGTTTGTTTTTTTCTTGTAAATCTGTTTTAGTTCTTTGTAGATTCTGGATATTAGCCCTATGTCAGATGGGTAAATTGCAAAAACTTATTTCCATTCTGTTGGTTGCCAGTTCACTCTAATAATTGTTTCTTTGGCTATACAGAGGCTCTGGAGTTTAATTAGGTCTCATTTGTCTATTTTGGCTTTTGTTGCCAATGCTTTTGGTGTTTTAGTCATGAAGTCCTTGCCTAATGCCTATGTCCTGAATGGTTTTGCCTAGGTTTTCTTCTAGGGTTTTTATAGTGTTAGGTCATATGTTTAAGTCCTTAATCCATCTGAAGTTAATTTTAGTGTAAGGTGTCAGGAAGGGATCCAGTTTCTGTTTTCTGCACATGGCTTTCCAGTTTTCCCAAAACCATTTATTAAACAGGGAATCCTTTCCCCATTGCTTGTTTTTGTCAGGTTTGTCAAAGATCAGATGGTAGTAGATGTGTGGCATTGCCTCTAAGGCCTCTGTTCTGTTCCATTGGTCTATATCTCTGTTTTGGTACCAGTACCATGCTGTTTCGATTATTGTAGCCTTGCAGTATAGTTTGAAATCATGTAGCGTGATGCCTCTGGCTTTGTTCTTTTCACTTAGGATTGTCTTGGTCATGTGAGCTCTCTTTTGGTTCCATATGAAGTTTAAGGTGGTTTTTTCCAATTCTGTGAAGAAGGTCATTGTTAGCTTGATGGGGATAGCATTGAATCTATAAATTACTTTGGACAGTATGACCATTTTAACGATATTGATCCTTCCTAACCATAAGCATGGAACGTTTCTCCATCTGTTTGTGTGCTCTCTTATTCCCTTGAGCAGTGGTTTGTAGTTCTCCTTGAAGAGGTCCTTTACATCCTTTGTTAGTTGTATTCCTAGGTACTTTATTCTCTTTGTAGCAATTGTGAATGGGAGTTCACTCATGATTTGGCTCTCTGCTAGTCTTATTGGTGTACAGAAATGTTTGTGATTTCTGCACATTGATTTTGTATCCTGAATCTTTGCTGAAGTTGCTTATCAGATTAAGGAGATTTTGGGCTGAGATGATAAAAGAAAACTTCAGGCCAATATCCATCACGAACATCGATGCAAAAATCTTCAGTAAAATAGTGCTAAACAGATTGCAGCAGCACATCAAAAAGCTTACCCATCATGATCAAGTAGGCTTCGTTCCGGGGATGCAAGGCTGGTTCAACATACGCAAGTCTATAAATCGTAATTCACCACACAAACAGAGCCAAAGACAAAAACCACATGATTATCTCCATAGATGCAGAGAAGGCCTTTGACAAAATTCAACAGCCCCTTTATGCTAAAAACTCTCAATAAACTAGGTATTGAAGGAACATATCTCAAAATAATAAAAGCTATTTATGACCAACCAACAGCCAATATCATACTGAATGGGCAAAAACTGAAAGCATTCCCTTTGAAATCCAGCACTAGACAAGGATGCCCTCTCTCACCACTCCTACTCAATATAGTATTGGAATTTCTAGCCAGAGCGATTAGACAATAAAAAAAAAATAAAGGGTATTCAGTTAGGGAAGGAGGAACTCAAATTGTCTCTATTTGCAGATGACATGATTGTATATTTAGCTCATTTTTTAAAAATCTGAATGACTGGTCTCAAAATGTTGCTCCAATTCAGTTGTTACCTTAAAAATATTTAAAATGTTTTCTTGCATAAGACAAATAAAGCAAATTATTAATATCAATAATTCAAAGGTAAATATTTATTAATATTACTATTTATTAATAATATTGATTACTATTATTTATTGGTTTTCATTATATTTCTGTTGCCTATTTTAATTTTCACTTTCTTTGGATTCAGATAAATAATTCTTTCTCATAATTCAGATAAATCCTTCATATATAAATTTTGTGCAGTGTAATGGGTTACGAAAGAAAGACTTCAAGAAAGAAAGTCCCCAATTTCTCCTTTTAAAGATAATGTTTTATTTATTTATTTACTTTTGAGATGGAGTCTAGCTCTGTCTTCCAGGCTGGAATACAGTGATGCAATCTCTGCTCACTGCAACCTCCACTTCCTGGGTTTAAGCAATTCTCCTGATTCAGCCTCCCAAGTAGCTGGGACTGCAGGTGCCTGCCTCCAAGCTCAGCTAATTTTTGGAGTTTTAATAGAAATGGGGTTTCACCTTGTTAGCCAGGCTGGTCGAACTCCTGTCCTCCGGTGATCTGCCTGCCCAAAGTGCTGGGATTACAGGCCTGAGCCACCGCACCTGGCTTCATTTTTTAAATATAAGAAGAACATATTATAATTTTTATTTTACAATTAAATATAACATTAAATTCAGAATACAAATTTGTTAAATGAAATTAAAAGAGTTAGCAAACTTTGAAGAAATAAAAGTAGTATTACAAAACAAGCCTGCAAAGATTATAAAAGAATGATTTATTGGACAATAACTAGATTACACAAATAATAGCAGACAAAATCAAAGATAAATAGGAATACATAGTGTTACTGAGAATAACCTGAAAGCACTAAAAGCACATTTATGTTCCAAAATCATGACTATATAAACTTCTAGAAAAAATAAGAACACATAAGCAGATATTTTTCTAGCCATCGGAACAATAACATTGTCACGTGTCACATGGCTTCTGGAAAACTCCATTGCTCATTTATGAGATAATTAAAGTGAAAAGTACAAATAACATCTTAACTTTATCAGAAAAGTAATTTTTACCTTGTGGACTTCCTGAAAGGGTCCCAAGGTTCCTGATACACACTTAGAGAACTGTTGCCCTGAACTGTTTTATCATTTGCTGCCTCTCACTTAGGTCTCTGCATCCTCAGACAGGCTTTGAACCACAAAACTGAAGTAGTCTTAGAGCCTCTTTCAGTTATTCTCTACCATTTTAATATGTTATAATTTCTGATCATTTACCACTCTTGGAAATTATATTAATATTTAGTATATTTAGTAGTCATTTATTTTTTAACTTTGGACTTCTAGTATGTCACTTCCATGAAAATAAGGACTTGATATGTCTCCTAGGCTTGATAAAAGGTAGACTCTCCATACATATTTGTTGCAGGAAAATATTCTGGAATATTTTTCCAGAATATTGCTTGTGATTCTTCATGTGTCTGTTTTTTTCAGATGAATTTTCATATAAATTTTGTTATAGAAAAAATAATATAATGGTATTTTAACATAATCACACTGATTTTTATAGGTTATAGTAGGAGAAGTCGGCAAGTTTGTCATCTGTGATGTGTTTTGACATCCAAGGGTAGATTGCCTTGCCTTCATCTGTGTGTTTGTGAACACCTAGCTTTTAATAGCATCTGAAAAATAGATTAAACTTTTGAAAACTCCATATTATGCCAGAATCATGATGAAATATGGATCCCACTTTAAGTATTAAATAATTTAAGATGATATATTTTTAATCTTTTCTTCAGGTCCATATTATTTTATTTTAATCAATGAGCCAACCAAACCTGGAAGACATAATCCTGTGATGGGTGATGCTGATAAAGGTTTCAATTTTGTTGTACATAATAAACAAGAAAAAATTAAACTTCTATATATTTCACATAAAAGCAAGTAAAGCACAAGAAATATATAGCCTTCTTTCTAACTTCAAACTTCAAACCCAGGTGTTTCTCTGACATGTTCTTTGAAGCTCTCATAGCAGATAAACACCACTGTATGTGAAGCATGTCTGCCAGATGTTAAGGTATGATATGTGTTGATTTTCATATACATAATAATTATACATAGCCTGGAATTTAATTCAAATTAAATAGGAAGATGTGGAATATATTATTTCAAATATGAAAATAAAAAATGCATACAAATTGCACTATACTAACTACACAGGTGAGTGATGACATCAGGCGTTCTGCCTTCTCCTGTCCCCCAGTAATCAATAAGTGTACACGTAATTAGTGAATACATTCTAGCAGTTAAGACTTCTTTACAACATACATACTGTGTGATCTTAGGCAATTCATTTAGCCATAGTTTATCACTAAAACAAGAATGATCATGTTTCTATCTCATAAATCTTTCTTTGTGAGCCTAAATGAGTTACTGCATGTAAAATCCTTGAATAATTATTTGCCTAAAGTAAGCATTCAATAAATGTTAGTCATTATTATTGTTATGGAGATCCATCATTTTCAGCATGTGTGAAAGAGAGTAACAAGGAAGATGTTGCATAGTAGAGGAGCAACAAATTCCAATTCCCCAAGATCAGCATCTTTGCTTCTGTGCCATTCATTGTCTGCTCTGCAGATATCGCTCTCCAAGGATATAAACTCTTTAAACCTCATTTCCACTTTGATAAAATAGAATTAATTACCTTTATCATGTGGGTGTTGAGTATTTAAAAAGTTGATACATTAAGCTCTTAAAGCATTGTAAGCATAGTGATTTATTTTATGTAAACTGAAACATACAAATTATGTTTACATAAATTACATTTAATAACATTAATATTTATAAATACATGCTTGATATTTATACTAATTTACACTTAAAACCAGGTAAAAATGATAACTTATCATAAATGTTATAAATAAAGTAATGAGGGAGTGAGGGAGAATAAAAAGGTTGAGAAAGCAGAAAAGTCCTCCCTCTTGGATGAACTAGTATTTAAACTTGATAGGGAAGGGTGAGAAAAGTAGAAGAAAAGGTGTTCAATTTACAGGTTTCAGAATCTTGAATTGGGGCTGGATGGTAAAAGCTTGGTGGTTGAGTGCCATGAAAATTTTGATTAGGCATATAATGATGGTGGGTTCATGGAGTTCATTCAAGGCATACTATAGCTATGGATTTTGGATATTTTAAAAAGTGTTTTAGGATGCTAGTGATTATAAGCCATAGAGCCCAAGAGGAAGCAGGAAGTCAAAATGGGACATAACAATATTAGTCCAGGCAGGAAATGAAGATAATGGCTTGGACTAGAGAGGTGACATTAATGAGGTATATAACTTAGAATACACAATTGCAATGTAATTAGGTGTAGGAAAATATAGGCAAAGCTTCTGCTCCACCCTCTGAAGGTTTGCTGAAAATGAATTTACTGTAGCAGATTGATAGGAGACAAAGATAAACAAACTTGTTAATGTGCATGGAGGAAAACCACAGGAAAGTGATTACCCAATAACCCAATGAGGTCCAGATGCTTATGTAGCCTTCTTCATAAGGAAACGGGAGATGCAAGAAATCTGGCAATTTTGAGAAGTGCTGAATTATTTTTAGGGAGAATGAATGGACATTTTTTTGGAAATGAATCTGCAGCAAACCACGGTGGCATATGTATACCTATGTAACAATCCTGCACGATCTGTACATGTACCCCAGAACTTGAAACTATGATAAAAAGAAAGAAAGAAAGAAAAAAATGAAAAAAAAAAAAAAGAAACTTAATGGGACTGGTAAGTTACAGGAAGGTCAGGAGCATAACTGCACTGTGAACCAAAGTTGTCTTAATATGTAGACAGCTTCCCAGGTAATCTTTTGGTACCACCTTCTGAAGAATAGATTAAAAAATCAGCCTAGGCCTGGTGACCACTTACTTTAGTCTTTTCTCTTCTCTGGTGGTTAATCTTCTCTAGTTATTTGATGAGACTTCCAGGGGTGATGAGTGTCTTAACACATTAACATTTATTTTTGAATGATGGTTCCTTAGTCAGATAACGAAATTCCAGAGAGTCGTTCCCTGTGCTTGTGGGGTGAAGGTCAGAGAGAGGTTGAGGCTGTTTTTTAGATCAGCGTGTCAAAACATCGTATTTTGGGATATTGTTTTCTAAGCCCCAACATAGTGAACAAGTTAAAAACATAACAATATTCCCTTATAAGTTCTATGACTTTGTGTAGATTCTGCTGAGTTTTGTGTTTGTTATAGATTGATTGTAATTTCTTTATTATACTTTAAGTTCTGGGATAAATGTGCAGAATGTGCAGATTTTTTACATAGGTATACATGTGCCATGGTGGTTTGCTGTACCTATCAACCCATCATCTGGGTTTTAAGTCCCACATGCATTAGGTATTTTTCCTAATGCTCTCTTTCCCCTTACCCCCCAACCTCTGACACATAGATTCAGGGAGGGAAACATCACACACTGAAGCCTGTAGATTGATTATAATTTTAAAACACATTAGCTTTTGTGTTTTGGTGCGTGTGTGCATGTGTGTGTGTGTTCACATGTTTATGTTTGGCTTTCTTTTTATTCATGGACCACTGCTTTTGCCCTTTGTGAATCAATACACAGTGCTTCTGTATGTGTTTTGGTGTGTATTTGCTAATTTTGATTAATTCTAATTTTTCATTAAATAAATTTGACTTTCTGTAATTCAGGTTTTTCCTTATTTACTTCTGCTATTTTAAAGTTAGTGTCTTTTGATATGTGTAATTTTTTATGGTAAAATTTTTACTATGCTTTCAATACATATTTTCTTTTCCCCTATTAACCAGTTCATTAGAAATATTCTAAAATCAGCTATTTTATCAAGATATGGGCTCCAGAAAGTAAAGCTGACATAAGAAAAATGATCAAAAGCTTTATAAAGTAGCTATAAAATGATCTCTCTTTCTTTCTCTCTAATTAAGGGCCTAATTAAGAATGTCAAAGATTCTATAAACTGAATTAGTAAATAAGTAATGGTGGAACTCAAATTAAAGTCAATATAAACCTATAAAATAAGTGTAAGACAGTTTAAAATTTTTGATTTGCTCCTTATAAAAACCAATCATTTATTCATCAGTTCATACACAAATATTCGTGAGACTTAGACATCATTTTTCACTAGAAAACAATCCCTGATCTCACGAAGAAGCATTAACTCTAGTTGGAAAAGATGCAAATAAATATACGGTTATGTTAACATGTAGTAATGTGGTTTGGATGTCTTCTCCAAATCTCACATTGAATTGTAATCTCCAGTGTTAGAGGTGGGACCTGGTGGGAGGTGTTTGGGTCATGTGGGAGGAACCCGTGTCTTGGTGCTGTCCTGGAGACAGTGAGTGAATTCTCAGGAGGTCTAGCTGGTTAGGAGTGTTTGGCACCTCCCTACCACTTGCTCTTTGGCTGATACTCTCAACATATGAACTGCTGTGCCCCTTTGCCTTCCACCATAAGTAAAAGCTCCCTGAGGCCTTCCCAGAAATTGAACCAATGCTAGCACGATGATTCCTATACAACTTGCAGAACCGTGAGCCAATTAAACTTCTTTTATTTATAAATTACCCAGTCTCAATTATTTTTTTATAGCAACACAAGAAAAGTCTAACACAAGGAAAGTGAAAAAAAAATACTTTGGGATCATAGAGCAGCAGCCTCAGACCCAACCCTGTGTTATCGGAGGAGGTTTCACAAAAGAAGGTGAATACTGAGATGGAGTTTTAGAATAAAGAATGAGCTGATGTTCGCCAGGGGGAAAAGTCTGAACAATTCCAGGAGGGAGAGCTTTGTAAAGGTCCAAGTAAATGGAGAAGCCTAGGCTTTGGGAAATTTTCAGGCTCTCTGTGACAGAATTCATGAACAGAAGATCTGTAAGGGCACTCAAAATGAGAAGTAAATTCCTTTATCTTTGAATTAACTCTGTAATGGCTGAGAACACACCATTTTCCAAGGAGCTAAATTCATCAAAATTTAACTATGTGTAAGTAACATGTAAGATTAAAAATATTTTTAACTTAACCTATTAACAAATGAATACTTTCCTAAGGGTCCAATAGGCATATCCTCATAAAAATATAGTTTTAAAGACTTAAATAATCTAATGTGTGTTCTTTAGTACTAATGTCCTGTGACATGTTTTGAAAGTGACATAATGTTGACTCATTAGAAAATAGATTCCACAAAAAACAAATCAACCTCTAACAGCAAATGGTATAAGTGCTCCTTATTTTTAGTGTTGAAAGTTTTGATTTTGAAATTTAATATGTACCTGTCATTCCAAATATCCTTCCTCTGTTATATTTGCAAGGAAATGGGTGAACTTTAGGATTAAGTAGTTAAGAAACTTTTAGATGATACACACTTTCCAGGGTTATATGGTTTCTCCTAAGCTTCAGTAGGGAATTTCAGAAAATAGCTCTGGGGTTTTAAAATGCAAGTTGTATTTGACTTATTCATAAACCACAAAGAAATTTTCATAATAATTATTTCAACATTGAAAACTCCCATAATCCCCATGTGTCAAGGGAGAGATCAGGTGGAGGTAATTGGATCATGGAGGTGATTTCCCCCATGCTGTTCTCGTCATAGCGAATGAGTTCTCAGGAAATCTGATGGTTTTATAAGGGCTCTTCTCTCTTTGCTCGATAGTTCTCCTTCCCGATGTCTTGTGAAGAAGGTGCCTTGCTTCCCTTTCACCTTCTTCCATGATTATAAGTTTTCTGAGGCCTCCCCAGCCATGCTGAACCATGAGTCAATTAAACCTCTTTCCCTTATAAATCACCCAGTCTTGGGCAGCTCTTTATAGAACTGTAAAAACGGACTAAGACACCCTGCTTGGGTGGCTGACCCTGCAGTAACAGAACCATGTACAGAGTGCATGGAGCATAGTGAAAGAAGGAGACAAGGAACCCAGGTGAGTTCCTGCATTAGTTTCATATGTAATAAATTACCAAAAATATAGTGGCTTAAAATAACACAAATTTATTATCTTATAATTCTGTAGTTCAGAAGCCCCAAACGAGTTTCACTGGGTTAAAATCAAAGTGTCAGCAGAACTGTATTACTCCTGAAGTAGTTAAGAGAGAATCCATGTTGTTGTCTTTTCCACATTCTAAGGCCCCAACATTCCTTGGCTCTTAAACTCACCATCTTCAAAGACAGCAATGGCCCCTTGAGTTGTCCTTGCATCATATCACTGACATTGGCTCTTCTGTCGCCTTTTCTATGTTTAAACCTGCTGTGATTACATTAGGCCCACTCAGATGATCTAGGACAATCTCCTTATCTTAAGGTCAGATGAGTAGAACCCTTATTTTTTTTCAGCTACCCAAATCCCTTATTGTCATACAATGTAATGTGTTCACAAGTCCTGAGAACTAAAATGTGGTCACCTTTGAGAAGCCATGACTATACCTACAATAGTTTCCAAAACATTTTGTGAAATTATAGATACACTTAAATAAAATCTGTAAAAATATTTGATTAGAAGAAACTGTTATTTAGAGCTATGACTTCTAATGTGTTTGATAACAAAAAATAAATTATAGCCATACTGCATGGAATTTTCTAGTATATACTCTAACAGATAATTCGACTTTCTGTTTTTATGTTTTTCACATTCAGTTAGGAAGGTGAGTTGAGACATGACCTTTAATAAAATTATTTGGTTGTTATATCTCCAAATTGTTAAGTTAGTATTCTTTTGGAAGCCACGGGAAATAAAATTATAATGGACTTATTCTGAGTCTGGTTAACATCCTTTCTGGGAATAGACTTTGGATTAACCTAAAAAATACACTGGGACTTTTGCTTGTGTGTATGTGGATTGTTCTTCCCAGAAGTGACGCTGCACACTAGACTGGGCAAACAGAAGAGGGAGGGCGTGAGTGCTGGCAAGTCTGGATTTGGTTCTGTGATTATGACTCAGAGTGGAATCTCAAAATGAATTATAATCTTATTTTGCCACTTTGGAAAAAAGAAAAAGACAAGTACCTAAGTAGAAAAGCACACTACAGTTGTGCTGGATCACAGATCACAACCATTGGACACATTTTCCCAAATTTCTAATATTGTGGTGGCCATGAACAGTATCAGGATTCATACTTATCTTACCTCTCTCCTTTCTCTGCCTTCTTATCAATCATATTTCCCTTCATTGTTCTTGTGATCGCTTGTGACACCTGCCTGCCATTGTTCTATGACTATATCTGTGTCCAATACATACGTTCTACACACAAACAACAACTGAATAGAACTAGAAACTACAAAAGCAGGGAATGTCTCATGACCTTTAGATTCAGTACCTCACACTTTATTATCCTTTATAGATAATTATTTCTGACATCCACTGTGGCATCAGCTATATGGTTAGAGTACATATTGTGAACATTTATTAGAAAAAGTTTTAAAAGGAAGTAAAATATATATTCTTAAATATAGTTAATATGTGGCTTAACTTGAATGCCTTCCCTCCCTTTCCCAATTTCAAACATTACTTTATTCTAAAGAATATTTTTAAATGTAGAAAGGAAAAAGTAACACTGGGAAAGAGGTGAGTTTGAAACATGAATTAAATCCCAACATCTCCCTCTCCCACCGAAACAAAAGTCTTTCTAAATGGGTGTGAAAGATGTCCATGATATTACTTTTCTTTTATAGAATATGATTCTAAAGTGTCAGGTGTAACCTGGTCTCTCTAAAGAGGTTTCATTATCTAAGCAGGGCTCCATAAGTAGCTTATTTTAATGCCTTATTCTTTAAAGGTGACTTTTACAGTAGTGATAGCCAAAGAACATCCAGTTCATCACTCTTAACAAAGATAATAACAATTAACATTTATTTTGTGATTCATGACATAGGACATTCTTGTATGTATATTATTTTACTTGATCCTTATTAAAACCCAGAGAAATACAAATTAGTCTATATTAAAGATGAGGAAAGTCAGGCCTCTGGCACAGGACTTTAGCCTCCAAAATTCTGTGACTTTTCAGTTCTAACAACTTTGAAATAGATATTTTCTCTAAGATTTTCCCTATGCCTTTGAGTGGTGGTTCTTATACCAGGCTTTTCTACCACCCCACTCCCGGCCTTGCCCCAAACTCAACTCAGATTCTTCTCCTATACATAGTTCACATAAGCCCTGGGACTTTGCACTCAGTATGCTGCCTCTACCAGTTTCAGTTACTCTTGTTTCTGTCAGAGCCCCATCACAATTTACCTTTTATTTACTTTCCTGCTTACTTTTCTTATGTATATGTACGTGTGTGCCTGTATCCCACATTAGAATGGGCCTATGCCTATTATTTATGGCGTTTTCACTACGGTACTTTTAGTATTTAACACAACATTCTGCACAGGTAGGAATTCAAATATTTGTTAAATGATTCAATTCACAAATGAAGATCCTGGTTTAATCTAGTCATTGTTCAAATTTTATACACACTAAAGGATTCTGAATTCTATTAGGTGCCTCTTGGGTATCTTGTAAGAATTGAACCAAAATGGGGGCAGTGCAGAGATGAAGTGATTTCCTTGAAGAAGTTGGGAGATACCAGAATTTCCCTACATTTCTCAAGCCATATCATGCAAGCATTTGAGTTTGATTCTTTTGCATCACAGTGGTCTCTTAAAACTCCTCCTTCTCAACTGACATTTGTTTCAAAATTATTCACATTCTGGATTCCACAGATTTAACGGCCTGTCTTTGCCAATTTAACAGGTATTATTAACACTAAAATTGCCTGTAAATGATAAGAATATAGGACTTGAGGTCAAGAGATAGTATTAGTTCTTTCACTAACTTGGTATTCTTACTTTCTTTCTCTGGGCAGTCATTTGACCTCTTCGATCTTTACAATCCTTAACATTTTTGAAAAGTTAATGAAGTATAATTAGGTAAAAAACACAAAAATAATAGCAAGCATATAAAATGCTATTGAAATGAGGTACAATTTTGAACCTATAAAAATAACAAGATCAAATAAGTGTATTTTATTTTATTATAGTGCTGATTTAAGAAATATTTTCAATTAGTCATATGTAACAAAATGTTCATATGCTTTGATCCAGTAATCTCAATAGATACATAAAATATTAAGTGATTTATAATCAGAACAATATATGTTTCCACACTGCATAATAACAGAAACAAAAGAAATTCTAAAATAGAAGACAAAGAACACAGATAAGTGATTATATAGTTACTTCAAACAAAAAAATATACATTATTAAAATTATATAGTATAATATAATAAAGTGGAAACAATACTATTCAAGAAATATAAATCAGTAAACATGTAATACAAAAGTTCATTATTTCTATTTGCAGTGATAGAACAATGTGCACTTGGATTGCAACACAATGAAGCAAAATAAAGTTAATTAAATCATTGAAAATAAAATTCAATTGGATCATTGAATCGATTATCTCTTTGAGCTAACGATTTCCTTTAGCTTTTATTTAGTATTATAATTTTGTACAACTCTATCAATAAATAATTTCTAATGCAGATATCGGATTTGTGATTGCATGAGCCCTTTCTCAAAATCATGATTTAATTCTTTCATTTTATTAATGCATTCTTACTCTAACCAAAAATAAAGTAAAATACTTACCTGTTAAAATTATTTGAGCATTTTTGATGAAACCTCAAAAACCTTTCATTTTTACACTGGTAGTTTTGGTAGCTTTATGAGATGAAATTACACTTTCTGATTTCAGAATAGAAATATTATAAATCAAAATTATATAGTCTATGAATGCCATCACATTTTTATATAGTATGATAAACATTATGATCTATTTTGTCAAGTACTTCTCTCATCCATATACCTATGTTTATTTTAAAGAACATAGTGTGGCCAGGCAAGACGGCTCACGCCTATAATTGCAGCACTTTGGGAGGGTGAGGCAGGCAGATCACAAGGTCAGGAGTTCGAGACCAGCCTGACCAACATGGTGAAACCCATCTCCACTAAAAATACAAAAAGTAGCCATGCATGGTGACCTATAATCTCAGCTACTCAGAAAGAATTGCTTGAACCCAGGAGATGGAGGTTGCAGTGAGCCAAGATAGTGCCACTGCACTCTAGCCTGGGCGACAGAGCAAGCCTTCCTCTCAAAAAAAAGAAAAAAAAATATGATTACTCGGAAATCATTACCTCATTTAAAAACAACACTGTTTCATAAGAAATACACACTCCAATGACCAGAGAAGATTTCTCAGACATTATGCCTAGTGTAAACATAAGCAAAACCTCAAATAAGACAGCCCATTTTGCAAAAAGAAATCTTTGAGGTGACTGTTTTTAAACTTTATTAACTCTAAATTTCCATTTCATCAGTAATGACACTTCATAGTTCCTAAAGACCATTCCCTAAGGGGTGTGCCTAACTCACCAAGACACACAACTCCCTAACTGTGGAGGTGACTCCCCTTTATTTTGCTTGCTGAAAATAATGTGGTGTTCTACCACAACTGCAGTTTTTTGGTTGCAGAACCAAACCAGAGAATTTCATTTGGTTTTCTAATTTGATCCAGCTGTTGAAATAGATCTCTCTCCTTTTCTTTTTTTCTTTTCTTCCTTTTTTGCTTTTCTTTCCTTACTCTCTCTCTTTCTTTTTTTTCTCTCTCACTCTCCTTCCTTCCTTCTTTTCTTCCTTCCTTTTTGTTCTTCCTTCTTACCCTTCTTTTCCTACCTTTCCTTCCTTCTACCTCCTCACCCCCTCTCTTTTTCTTTCTCTTTCCTGAAACCATTCTTTGGAAACTCATAGCAAAATGGAAGTAATCTTATTGAAAGGGTAAGTTTCCAGCATCAAAATTGCTAGTAGCACACCAGTTTCATAGTACAGATATCCTTGAATATTAACAAGAAGTCATGAGGAGTATACTAAATATGGTAGTGCTGTGTCACCTTGAGCTTCCCCCGCCCCACCCCCACCCAGTATCAAAATACTCCTTCAGGTTCCTCTGGCAGTCTGGAAGAACTCAAGTAACAAAACATCCCTTTAATTTGACCTCCCCTGCCCCCTGCCACGATCACTCCAAATTAAAAGAAAGGAGGTAAATAAAAGGAAAGATAGAATAATAGTTTTTAATAATATTTCCACCTTTTGAATAATTGTTTTGAAAGTGAGAGACTAATCAAAAGTCTCCTTTGTTTAACCCTTCATTTATTCAATTCATTCGTTCAGTCAATACAGAAAGCCCAACTGTATGTCTGAAATCATCCTGTGTTATGGGAACACAACTAGAAAGGAAGGGTTTCTTTCTTTAAAGAGCTTATGTATTTGAGAGAAGAAAGGTAATTAAAACATAAACAATGTAATTTCTTAAAATAACATGTGTTATGAAAAATAAATAGATGAAAGATTGAAAATGATGAGAGTATATGTTGTTTTATATCAATATAAGTGGTAGTCAGGGAAGTGACATGTGTGCCCAGATCTGGAATTATCTTAGGCAGAAAGAAGAGCAAATATAAATATCCTGACGTAGGTCAAGTTTGTCAGGTCAGTGGTAAGAGTTAAGTGCAGAGAGTTGGGCAAAGAAGTAATCCTGTATGGCCTCATCACCTGTGGTGTTGTCCAGATATAAGGGACAATAAGAACAATAACTTCTTGAATGTTTAATCGTAGAGCGGTAAGATTCAATCTAAGTTTTATAAAGGAACTGAAACTGCTGAGTGAAGCAGTGGAGTAGAGAGAGAGAGTAGAATGGAAGCAGAAAAGCCCTTCAGAATATTTCCTAGTCCAGGGAAGCAACCGTGGTGTTGAATTGGGTGGTAGCCAGAGAGATTATCAAAAAACAATATTGAGGACGTGTTTTAGATGGGACACCAGTAGTACTTGTCAATGGATTATCAAAAATACTTCATACATTTTCAGTGAATGAATAAATGGTGCTATATCATATAGATAAGTAAGAACCTGTTCATTTTACAACCCTGAAGCCATAAAAATCATGTGTTCTCTTGGAAGAAAAAGGCTAAGCATACTAATAACAATTAGCAGCAAACACATTTAGAAGCCAGGTACGCCACTGGTACTTAAAAATTGATGAGAAAAAAAAAAAAAAAAAAAACTATACCTCTTGTTTAACATTTAGGGTGTCCACGATCAGTACATAAAGCTGTTCCTTCCCTGGTGATTTAAAAAAAAAAAAGTGCTCCACTCACATTTTTATTATTCCTCTTTTTCACTTATTTAACAAATATTTATTTACTGCCTGCTATGATCCAAGTCCCAAGGAAGTAACATAAAGAACCACATAGGCATAGTCAAATTGTTTCTGTTAAAATTCTGAACAATTTTGCATCATTTTCTTCGAGGTTTAGTGCTGTGGAGAAGTCTGAAGTAACTATCGTTTTTTTTTTTTTTTTTTCTTCGTACACAGTATGTTTAATTCATGTTTGTTCCCATTTATATTTGTGCGACTTTTAAAATTGATATTGATGTTCATGTTTGAAATTCAAATACTTTACCAGGTTTTATTAATTTTTTAAATACTTCATTGGCCCACTTTTAGCCTGAACATTCAAACTTTCAACTCAGAGAATTTTTTCTGCTTTGTCTTTGACTATTTTTCCTACGCTGTTTAGATTAGTTTCTTTTTAAAGATTACCAGTTAGCCACAAGGTAGACTTACTTCCTTTTTCACTTTTACTTTTCATCACATTATATTCTTTCATTTTTGTGTTTTTTCTTTTGCCCCCTAGTAGACAACTAATATCAGAAATGTTGTCCGTTTGAATTTCTGTAGTGTTTTTTCACCTCTGTACTGTTTCTGAAGTGATATATTTTTTCTTCTCATATTGTATTTCATTTATTTAAACTCTGCCTACCAACCAGTTTTTTATTTTTTCTGAGTATCTCTTATTTCACACATACAATTTATTCAGCATTAACTTAGAGGAGAAGATAGAGCTGTCAACATTTGTTTCCTAAAAAATTATTTTCAAATGAGTGCTTTATTTCCACAACTTCAGTGTTTCTCTTTATGTTACATAATCTTTTCATAAGATTGTAACTATTTTAAAATGTTTTCTCATCCTTGAGTGATTTCTATCCAGTCTGGCATTTTCAGGTTCTATTTGACATACTTTTCTTCCAGCCTTTTATTTATTTATTTATTTATTTTTTGAATTTTGATTGACCTCCAGAAAGTGCATTCATTTTGACTCTTGTTTTCTTTTTTGAGATGGAGTCTCTGTCACCCAGGCTGGCGTGCAGTGGCATGATCACGGCTCACTGCAACCCCCACCTCCCGGATTCAAGTAATTCTCCTGCCTTAGCCTCCTGAGTAGCTGGGATTATAGGCATGCCCCAGCAATAGTTTTTGTATTTTTATTTTTTTATTAGTGTACTTTAAGCTCTGGGGTACATTTGCACATCCCGCAGGGTTGTTGTGTAGGTACACACATGCTATGGTGGTTTGCAGTCTCCGTCCCCCGCCCCCCTCACTTGCATCAGGCAGCTCTCCCAGGGTTTTCCCTTCCCAGCCTCCCCGCCCCCGCGCTGTCCCTCCAGTAGTCCCACATCCCCCAACCTACCCCGGTGTGTGATGTTTTCCTCCCTATGCCCACGTGCTCTCATTGTTCAACAGCCCTCTATGAGTGAGAACATGAGGTGTTTGTTTTTCTGCTTCCAGCTTTTAAAGAAGAATCATTTTAGATATTGAGTGGGAAAATTAAGTGATGAGCAACATTTTGTATTTTTACAGGGTGTGTTTTTGGATGTGAATCTGCTGAGCTAAGAGGAAATTTCTAATTCCATTACCTGGTCATCTTATCTTGCCAGATACAGTAAAAATGAAATTTAACAAATAACTTAGAGACTCAAGAACCTATCTGTGGCTCTCTCTCAAGAAACATAAAAATAAAAGCCTAGGTAAGATATTCTTAAAATGAATTGCCTATTTCCAACTTCACGTTGTTAAACATGAAATACTATCGCCTATGCAATTTTACATGAACTCATTGAAATTCTGATCCCCAAATTAGTGCCAAAAATAGTTTAATAAAGTCACCGTTTAAGGATTTTAAAAGGTTTTTTTACTCTAGAAATTAACTTTAGATCATATTCTTGGTCTCCTCATTCTGGCCAGCAAAGGATCATTATTTTAGTGGTAAGATAATACAGTGGGAAATATGCACAGAAGACTCTTTAGTTCTATTCCATGACTCCCCCTATTCTATGAAAATTACTTTATGGCTTCCCAGTTTTTTTTTATACCTGAGTTTGGTAAAGAAAACTCTTCCTGGAATCTAGCAGAGCATTTATCAATAATGTAGTTCATTGTGTTGCTGAAAACTTGCCGCTTCGGGTAAAGAACCCACCAAAAGTTTTCTCTGGAGAGCAGCTCCTCATTGGGGATTTCATTCTCTAGCCCTATCACAGCAGGCGGTGCCATGATTAATGCTCACTAATGTAATGTGAGTGGAAGTGATGATTGGCATTTCTAGGTGGAGGTGTATGTGAGATGAGGTTTCATTTTTCACACTCCCATCTGCCATTTGCCAGCTGAATGCCAGATACCAATCCTCTCAGGGAAGGTAGAGCCACAAGATGGAAGGAGTCTGGACCCCTGCATCACCACAGGAGGGCAAGTTGCATATCAACCAATATCCATATTGGACCTGTTTATTGTATTAAATCACCAGGGGGTAGATTTTTTTTTTCCCTAAAACATCTGGTGTCATAACTAGAACTTATTTTCATTTAGTTTCTTATTAAGATGGTGGAAAAAATCAAATCAGTTGTTTGTAACTTCCCAATGTTTCTGAAAAGTATCTCAAAATAAGACACAATAAGGAACTAGATGTGGGAAAACTCCCACCATTTTGAGTTGCCTTTTCACAAGAAACACAAATTGAGTACCTCATCCTGCATGACGGTGTCATTTTTGGGGAATTTGTTATGTGTTTATAAGAAACCACATGGGGTGGAATTTCAAGAAATACTTCATGTTGCTTGCACATCGCATCCTGAACATGTTCACAAATCTTTTTGTAATAATGAGTCAATGCCAAAGGATGAATTTCTTAGGGCCATCTCACACTTTACACTCACCCTTCTCTTCAGTCCAGAAAGCATGGATACTATTTAGATTTAGGTATTAGGGAACCATAGCATGGAATAGAAAAATTTAACACAGATGCCCTGTGTCACTACCTACCAGCCCACTGGATATATCCCTTCAAAGCTATTCCCTCCTGGCCATCTCTCTCTTTACAACCTCTACTTTGCCATGTTGTTCATATTACTGGAGACAGATCTCATATGCAGGACTAACATTTCCCGTATCTTGTCTTTTCTTATCTAAATTAATATAAAATAACCTATTTACATACAATGAGTTATGACAGATGTATACACTTGTGAAACTAATAATTTGTATGGAACTTTACCATCATCACCTAAAATTTTCTCTTTCCCCTTTGCAGTTCATATCTCCCTTGGCCCTCTTTTAATTACTATTCCATTTTATGAATAAACTACTTCATAAAATAATTTAATTCATCTGTGAATGGACACTTGAGTTGTTTTTAGTTTGGGGTTATTACAAATAAAACTCCTATGAAGATTTATGCTCAAGTTGTCTTAGTGTGGATATGTGTTGTCTATGAAAAATACTTTTAAGTGGAATAATTGGGTCATATGGAAGTTGTACATTTAACTTACAGTAATTATCAAAAATGATTTTTAAGTGCCTCTAATATTATACCTTGTCACCACAATATATGAGAGCTCTGGTTGCTCCAAATTATTTTAAAGACTTTGTATTAGGAGTTTTAAATTTTAGCCATTTTCATAGGTACATAGTAATGTCTTACTATGGTTTTAATTAACATTCCCCTAATGAGTATTGGTATTTATTTTATGTGGTTTTTGAATATTTATATATATATTTTAAGTTTTATTTATAATTTTTGTAGGTGCATAGTAGGTGTATATATTTATGGGGTACATGAGATGTTTTGATATAGCAATGCCTATGAAATAAGCAATCATAAATCCCCTCAAGCATTTATCCATGAAGCTGCAAACAATTCATTTATACTCTGTAAGTTCTTTTAAAATTTGCAGTGAAGTTATTATTGACTATAGTCGCCCTGTTGTGCTGTCATATAGTAGGAGTTATTCATTCTTGCTATTTTGTTTTATATCCATTAACCTTCCCTACATCATCCCCAACCTCCCTGACCTTCCCAGCCTCTGAGAATCATCCTTGTACTCTCTATGTCCATTGATTAAATTGTTTTGATTTTTAGATCCCACACGTAAGTGAGAACATGGAATTGTCTTTCCGTGCCTGGTTTATTTCACTTAATGTAATGATCTCCAGTTCTATCTATGTTGTTGCAAATGACTGGATCTCATTATTTTTTGCAGCTAAATAGTACTCCATTGTGTATATATACCACATTTTCTTTATCCATTCATCTGTTGATAGACACTTAGTTGCCTCCAAATCTAAACTATTGAAAGCAGTGCTGCAACACATGTAAGAGTGCAGATATCTCTTTGATATACTGATTTTTTTCTTTTGGGTATATATCCAAAATAAATTAATCGAATATTAGAAATAGGAATGCTTTTGCACTGTTGGTCAGAGTGCAAATTAGTTCAACCACTGTGGAAAACTGTGACAATTCCTCAAGGATCTAGAACCAGAAATACCATTTGACTCAGCAATCCATTTACTGGTATATCCTAAAGGATTGTAAATCATTCTACTATAAAGATACATGCACACATATGTTTATTGTAGCACTATTCACAATAGCAAAAACTTGGAACCAACCCAAATGCCCATCAATTTTAGACTAGATAAAGAAAATGTGGCACATATATGCCATGGAATGCTATGCAGCCATAAAAAAGGAGGAATTCATGTCCTTTGCAGGGACATGGATGAAGCTGGAAGTCATCATTCTCAGCAAACAAACACAGGAACAGAAAAGCAAGCACTGCATGTTCTCGCTCATAAGTGGGAGCTGAACAGTGAGAACATATGGACACAGGGAGGAGAACATCATACACTGGGGCCTGTAGGGGGGTGGGGGCTAAAGGAGGGACAGCATTAGGAAAATTACGTAAGGTAGATGATGGGTTGATGGGTGCAGTAAAGCACCATGGCACATGTATACCTATGTAACAAACCTGCACATTCTGCACATGTATCCCAGAACTTAAAGAATAATACAACTAAATTAAAATAATAAAAATTTATATATATATATATGTCTTCTCTTTTATGAAGTGGATATTCAATAATTTGCTCATTTTCAAATGCTAATTGATCTTATTAAACTTTGAAATTGTACAAACACACACATACACACACACACACATAAACACATACACATAGACACTCTGGATAGAAATCCTTTGTTAAATATATGTAGTGTAAACATTTTCTTTCAGTCTGTTGCTCTCTTTCATTTTTCTTGAGATATCTTTTGAAGAGCAAAGAATTTTAATTTGATAAGGTTTAATGTATCACTTTTTACATAATAGTTTATGCTTTTTGTATCTTATCTAAAAACTGTACATATCTCAACCTTGCAAAGATTTTCTCCAATGTTTTCTTTAAGAATTTTTTGAATTTTAGCTTTTAATTACACTTACACATTTTGGGTTAATTTGTATATGTAATATTAATATAAGGTAATAGTCAATGTGGATTTCCCATACCAATATCCAGTTGTCCAGCACCACTTGCTGAAGGGGTTTCCTTTCCTAATTGAATTGACTTGTTATTTTGTTGAAAATCATTTGATTGTTTATGGGTGGGCTCATTTCTGCACTGTTTTCCATTCAGTTGATATTTGTGTCTTTCATTTTGCTAATACTACTATATCTTCATGGAAAGACTTAAAAGTGTAAGTCATCAATTTTTCCTCTTTATAAAGGGCATTGTATCCATTAGATTGTTTTAATTTTCATAAAATCTTTAGAATTAGCTTATTAATTTCTATATAAAGACTATGTAAAATTATGATTAGAATTATGATAAGCTATATGTCAGTTATCAATACTGAATCTTTAAATTATGTGTATGGTACATGTGTCAATTTTTCAGGTCTTCTTTAATTTCAATTAGAAATATTCTATATATTTTAACATATATATTACACATATCTCTTGTTAAATTTATTCACATCATTTTTTTGAATTCAGGATAAATTTTTTAAAATTTTCCAGTTTTTTGCTATTAGTAAATAAAAATTAAACTGATTGCTGTACACTAACATTGCATCCTCTGACCATGCTAAATTCATTTATTAAGCTAGTAGGTATTTTTTATTCATTTATTTTTGATGGACATGTACATATCATTTTCAAGTGAACATCATTTTATGTTTTTTCTTTCCAATTTTCATTTCTTTTTTCTACTGTACTGTCTAGTACTTTCTATCCAATGTCTAACAGAAATGGTAACCACAACCATTCTTGCTTTTTCCTGATCTTAGGGGAAAGGCATTCTGTCTTTCCCTATTTACAAGCAGTATCTCAGTTAATGGCCTTAAACAACTTCAGTGGTAGGGACCTTAATCTTGTTTCTCATTTGGATATGCCTATTGTCTCACAGCTTGTGAACACCAAAACAAAGACTACACAAGGTCAGGTTGACCATAGGCTTTTATTCTCTTTTTGTTTAATCGTTATTTTTATAGATTTATGGAGTTACATGGATACATTGCATAATGGTGGAGTTTGGGCCTCTATATGCCTATCACCTGAAGAGTGAACATTATACTCAATAGGTAAGTTTTAAAACTTCATACCTCTCCCATTCTTACTACTTTTGGAGTCCCTATTACCTATGACTTCACTGTGTGTGTCCATGTGTACTCATTATTTAGCTCTCACTTCTAAGAGAGAACATGTATTATTTGATTTTCTAATATATTTTATTTAGTATAATGGCCTCCAGCTCCATCCATGTTGCTGAAAAATACATGATTTTTATTCTGTTTTATGGTTGCATAGTATTCTATAGTGTATATACACCATATTTTATTTATCCAACTATCCATTAATAGACACTTAGGTCGATTCTGTGTATTTGCTACTGTGAATAATCTACAATAAACATACAAGTGCAGGTGGCATTTTGGTATAATAATGAAGACCAGTCCTTTTAATTAAACCAGATGAAAATAAAGAAAAAAAGAATTTAAAGAAATGAACAAAGATTTCTGGAAATATAGGATTATGTGAAGCATCCACACCTAAAAGTTACAGGCATTACTGAGGGAGAAGAAGAAAAAGTAAAAGGCTTAGAAAATGTACATAATGAAAAATTTCAGGAAGACGTTCCTGGCATAACAATAGAATTAGACATCCAGATACAAGAAGCTCAAAAAACACCTGGAAGATTCTCAGCAAGACAAATCTCATCAAAGTATATAAACATCAAACTATCCCAAGTCAATATGAAGGAAAAGAAAAGCAGAGAGAAGCATCTAATCATTTCTAAAGAAAATCCCATCAGACTAACAATGACCCTCTCAGCAGAAACTTTACAAAGCAGTAGAGATTTGGAGGCTATTTTTAGCTTTCTTAAAGAAAAAAGAATGCCAACCAAGAATTTTATATCCTGCTAAGCTGAGCTTCATAAATGAAGAGTTAAAGTTTTTCCCAGGCAAGCTGGTAAGGGAATGTTTTACCCCTAGACTGGTCCAAGAAGAAATGCTCAAAGGAGTTCTAAATATGGAAACAAAGGAGCAATGCTTGCCATCATAAAAGCACATGATAATATAGGACTTACAGACACTATGAAGTGATCACACAATTGAGACTACAAAGCAGCTAGGTAACATTATGACAGGAGCAAAACCTTGCAGGCTTTTATTCTTAATGCCTGCTCTGCACGGCCTCAAGAGAAGCTGGGCCAGAGTCTGCAGCTGAATTTCAGTCCTACACCCAGGCTGCCTGCAACAGGATTAGACCCCCCCCACCCCCGACATATTCTCTCTCAGCTTTGAGACCTGGTCTGTGCTAGACACATAGCTGAAGCTCATTCCAGAAATCGCCTTTGCCAAGCCAGAGCTGCGTTTTATGACCCATTCATCCGGCAAGGGTATGGCTCTGTGCATGGTGGGGGATGGAAGGCATAAATGGGAGAGGGAGTGAGGGAGTGAAGGGGCAGAGGACATGGCACTAAGAACATGGAGCCACTAAAAGAAATCTTTTTCTTCCCTAACTTTGTTAGTTCCTCAACTCTGTTTCCCCTGAATAATGGATTAAGCCTGTGTCTAATCTCATAGGGCAATTCACTTACTAATCAAAACTTTTTATTTATTCCTTGTCTCTTTTTCTTATCATAATATAACCCTATCTCACTGTTGATTGTGAAACAGCAATGAGGTTGTATCAGTGAATACATTAATAAACCAAAAGCTGCCATATAAATGAAAAGTAACTGTCATTGTTATTATTGGTACTGAAAGAAACCCTGAGAATGTACACAAAACTGAAATCATTTTGTTATTTCTGAGTGTCACAAAGGACCAAGGTTAAGGTGCCATAGAAACCTATAGCAAGATTGCTTTTACATTATTACATGATTTTCACCTTTTGCAGACTACACCAAAGGCGATCCTTCTGGAAAAGGAATTTAAAAGTGGATGTTAGTATCTGGGAAAAAATGTAGGCTCTGTGACTATGACCGCAGTTTTTAAACCTGGACTAAATTGTACAACCCATTCATGAGTAATTAGAGTTTTGCACTAACTTTCCCTTTCAAAAAACTACTAACTCTGCTACTCTAGCATTTCTCTTAGGTAGATATATCTCTAGTATACTTCAATAAAAGTCACTGAAGCGAGGAAGGAAGAATTTTTTTTCAATTTATCTTTCCATCCAGATGGTGTGAAAAGAAGAATCATCTTAATCAAAATAACAGCACCCAGAAACATCTGGTTCCATAAGCTTTGTTTATCATTTCCTGAACCTCAGTAAAAGCTTTGTCTTGTGATTTGTAGGTGGCCTGGTATTTCTTACAGTGTTCCAGATGTTTTTCCTGAAGTCAGGACAGCCACAGGAAATTTGTTTAACATTATAATTTTTAATCATGAACGGGTATGCAATACTTTTGACTTTCATTTCCTTTCAGAACCTTCTCAGATATTGTCTTTTTATTTCATTTTAAAGCTTATTGAAATATCTCACTTTCACATTCCAAAGTTATCTATTAGAGGGAAAAAAATATACATTTTTTGTTTCTATTTTCTCTAGACCTAGCAGAGTTCCTGTCATAAGTCATCAATAAATATGTGAATTCGTTTAGTAAATGAATAAATGGTTAAATTAAAATTTTATTTACTCTCATATAAACATGTTAAGATTGCAGGATGATAAAGACACACATACACATTCCTGATTTTATAAAAAGAGGGGGAAAGGTAAATTATTTCAAAGTTTTTTTTCACATCAATGCCAGACCAAGTGGCAATATGGTTGCTTTATAAACTAGTCATCAATATAAATATTTACAGAATTATATGGAGCCATTTTATGCTATGATTCGACGTAAAAATGGCCTTTGCTATAAAATTTGTAAGTGTTTTTATGATTTTCTAGTTAAACATGAAGGTATAATGCTGAGGCTCACTGAGACCTCCTGCAGTTTCAGGAATATGCTTTCTTTATGCTATAAGACTGTTTATAACTGTCAAACCACCAGCAAGTTATCAACTCACATTGAAAATAGGCACCAAGCCACACTTTTGCTAATGTGAACTCTTGAAGAAAACAGAAACTAGACTGTTTTTATAATTTTTAAACTCATAAGTCAAAACACAGGGATTTTTTAAAAAACACAAAAAAACAATAATTTCTTTCTCAAGAGGTTTTTTTCTTTCCTTGGTGGTGTTCAAGCAAGAACTGTTTTGGAAATGCTGACAGGATCATAGCAAAGGCATCCAGAAGGAAACATATAATATGTTTATTTATCTTAGAAACCACAGAACATTGCAAAAGGCCAAATTGGCCCTGTAAAATGTGTTACTAACATGTACAGTATGATAGCTTAGTTTGGATAAAGTCAAGTCATTTCTGTGCTGATAAAGAAGGACCACAATCTATATTCTGGCATTTCTAGAATTTATGTCTACAGCTCAACCCTTTCCCTTGAACTCTAAAATTCTAGGTCTAAATCCTCCTCGACACCTCCATATGGAAGTTGAATATGCATCTCAGAAAGAACAGATTCAAAACCAGACATTTGACTCTCAGTTCTTCCAACTCAACCTCCCAGTCATTCCCATCTCAGTAAATGGTGACTTCATCCTTCCAGTGGCCCAGGCCAAAATTTCTGAAGTCATCTCTGTCTTTTCTCTTTCTTTCTCATGTCCCATCTGATCATTCAGCCATCCGTGGCCTCTCTGCCATCAAAACAAACCCATATTTTGATCCCTTCTCAACAATTTTTCTACTATTACCCAGATCAAAGTCTTCATCATCTCTCACCTGATTATTGCACTAGCATCCTAAATATTTCCTTTTGACCTATTCTGGTTACCTTACAGTCTATACACACAAAAGGATCCCCTCAAAGACAGTTGGATCAAGTCACTTCCCTGATGAGACCCCTCTAATAGCTCCCTGTCTTACTCAGAGTAAAAGCTTATCTTTACAATGGCCTAAAAAGTCCTACAAGATGCAGTTGTCATTACCTTTCTGACCTTGTATCATATATTGTCTCTCCTTGCTCACTTTATTCTGTTCATGTTTGTCCTCTCTGCTCTTACTGGCACCTGTCATGTATTTTCCAAATTTAGGGCCCCTTTTCTTGGCTTGCTCCCTTCCAGTTCTTCACCTCCCTGCTCAAATATCACTCCTGATAAGGTCTTTTTCCAACCATCCTATATAAAATAACAAGTCCCACCCCCTTCTCATCCCTTATTCCCCAGTTCTGCTTGAAATTCCTCCACTTTAATTGTCATATCCTGGAATGTCTCCTCCTGCTGCAACATCTGCCGTAGGGGGCAAGATATTATTCATTGCTGTGTCTCTGCCACTAACACTGTCGAGCACACAGTAGGTTGTTAATAAATATGGGCTGAATAAATGAAGTAATGTGTGCTAGTAGGTATATCTGATCAAGACAGAAAAGTTGGATTATTCTGATATTTTTGAGTATATTTAAACATTGATTTGTGTTTCTATTCTTGTTCCTGATGGCTTGGAAGCATTCATTCAGCCCTACAGTCCCTACAGAATGTGTGGTCTGGGAGGGCTCTCCTTACCTCCAATGCCTAAGTGATTGTTGGGAGTCATAATACTCAGGAGGCAACCCACCCAGTGCTTTTCTCCTTATCTTATACTGACTGGGGTGGGGTGCGCATATGGCCTTTCTCTTGGCTCAAAATTATTCAACTTCATTGAAGGCTGTTTTACTTTCCTGAATGATTATGGTTGTACGTGGTTTTAATAAGTTGAGTGTTCTCCCTTTCTTGATTTTACTTTGTTTTCGACTATTATACTTTGTAGTGTGAAATTGACAGTCTGTCACAGACCTGTAATTTGAAGTAATTGTGACAGATGGTGTGCTTGAAGACATAAACAAATTCACCAAAAGGAATGTTTAAGCAATACGTGTGGGAATTTAAAAGTGAGCAGCAAAAAAATCAAGAGTGAAATGACTGCAAAGTCGACTCAGCAACCTCGAATGTCTGTGCTGCAGGAGAGTGTGAAGGACAATGAAGCCTCATGAAGAGTTTTGTGTGTGAAGGGGCAGTCTTGGACTGGGACTGCCTGAAACTTTGGATGAATGAGAAATGACTGTATCAAACATTTTTAGTTTACTTGAGGGATTAGGCATTTCTTCCTTTGTGTAAAGATAAGATTATGATATCCTGCAGCTGCCTCTGCAATAAAATTGTGGAATAAAATGGTTTCTCAGAAGACTGTTATGGAGAAGGGGAAAGGAAAATAATAAAGATAATGGTGATGATTCAGACAAATGAATGAGCAGAAGAGGAGATCCAAGTTATCCCTAAGTTATGTCGTGAGAATGACATAGTAACATTTATTGCCAGATCAAGGTCATTGAAGAGATATGCTGTAAAAGAACATGAATACTGTGCTCTGGAAAATCTGGATCACTTGAATAAACTAAGATGGCAGTCCCTAAGACAGAAAGTGGCATGGCCAAGGCTAGCATAAATGTACAACAGAGGTTTTTCCAACCAGGAGGGGTCAGAGATAAATTCATAGTTTTCAGTCTTTTATGTTAACCACACATGATCGAACAACAGTTTTAATAAAAATAAAAACACAAAAATAATTAAACATTTAATAAAGAAAAAAGAAAGTGGATATTAATGATTAAGTTGTGTCTCCTCCCAGAAGCTATGTCCAAGATTGAATCCCCAACACCTGTGAATGTGACTTTGTTTGGAAATAGAGTCTTTGCAGATATAATCAAGTTGAGTTCATACTAAATTAGGGTGAGCCCTAATCCAATATAACTCATGTCCATAGAGGAAGAAGAGAAAAGACACAAATACACGAGAGAGAAGGCCACGTGAAGATGAAGATAAAGGCAGAAATAAAAAAGATAAATATATATATATATATATATATATAT
>NW_022436942.1:49757411-49798723 GCF_009761245.1 Sapajus apella
TGTGTATATATATATATATATATATATATATATATATATATATAAGGGGAAGTTGTGTTGACACTTAAGAGAGCAGTGCTGGATGGAGAATCAGGCCTGGCTCTCATTTTGATACTGAATAAAATTAGAAATAGCTTGATCCTGAGAGAGTGTATTGGAGCTGCCTTACAGATAAGTGTCCCAAATGGTCTTCTCCTCTTTAGATTTCTACTTATTTCTCACCACAGTTGTCAGTTAAGCCACAGGATAACTGCAGACTTTTCCCCATAAGAGAAAGGCTGCAACATAGAGGGTGTATCATTCAAGGCTCTTACATGGAGTGTGCATCACTGAAGGCTACAACATGAAGGGTGAATCACTCAAGGCTACACCATACAGGGTATTTCATTCAAGGTCACAATAGGAAGAGTGTTATCATTCAAGGCTATAATGTGAAGGGTGCTGTATTTAAGGTTACAATAGAGAGAGGGATGCATCATTCAAGGTCCAGCTCTAAAGAAAAAAATGTCCATTGATGGACATCCTCCCTGAATTCCTGAACATCTTCCAATGGAAACCACCTCTTCAACTGTAGTCATGAGAGGAGGATCTCTTGGGAGATGAAAGAGAGAAGAAAAAGAAAGCTTTCCTCCCTTTTATTAAATATACTGGAAAATTCAGATTTTATGGTCCTGCAAGAATGTGAAAAGATGGAAAAGAGTTAAGTTTCCCTAATGTTAACATTAGCTCAGGATATGTCAAATGTAAATGAAAATTATTGCCCTTGTTTCAGAAGAAGAAAATGTTTGACTAAGCCTCCTTTATGCTAACTTAGTCCCTGTCTTGAATAGTGCCTCCCCACAAAATCTTGTTCTTGAGCTATTATGCATCTATGGAAATTCACCTCAACTGCTCTCTCCTCAAGTTTGCATGTTCCACTGTACTCAGTCTGCCACTATTAGCAGAATTGATCATCTCTCATGTGAGCCACTACTATAACTGCATATATTTCTGTGATAAAATTTATTCTACCATATTTCAATTATTTGATGTATTTAATACATTATTTAAATGTATCCTGTAGTATTCAAATTACTATTTGCCATATGAAACTACAATTGATAGGGTTTTTAAGTGTCAAACATTCAACTTCATAGAAAACTATTTTCACATATTTGCTTATTAATTTTTGATATCATAAATGTACAATTTGATAAATGTTTACTCGAAGTAAATCATCCCCAGGCTTGTTAAATTGTCTGCATTGATAGCTATTGCTAAATTCTACAGAAAACACTTCTAACATTGGATGTTTAAATAAAATAATTATGTCTAATGCATCTAGTAATTGTAGAAATGTTCAGCCTGATTACATGAAGTAAGCATGATAGTTTTAATATTTATTTAGCAGAAGAGTAATTGAAATATCAGTTCTCTAGAACAATCAGGAAATGTATGCTTTGTGCTTTTAAGCTTACGCTAAACAGATGACCATACTCAAATGAAAGACAGGGAGAGGTAGAAGAAATAGCTAAGAACTTGAAAAGATGGTCAACAAAGCAATGTCTGCTTCCTTCATAAAATTGTGTTTAGGGAATATTCACAATTCAGCTTGTATACAATAGTAATTTTGAATGTATTTTTAAATTTATTTTTTCAAAATAATGACAGTAGCAAAAATTTTACATAGCCTGTATTGAATTCACACATTCAAATGAGGCTTTACCAGTAATAATGGGGGTTAATACAGAGCTAGTGTTTGGCATTTGACTTTATCTTAAAGGAGCTAATTGCTCAATGAATTACAGAAGACTTATACTCTTTTTATTTTTTCCTGGAAATTAAAAAAGGAAAGCTTTACTAAATATTGACATATATATTTACTCCAAATTTTACATTAAGTAAAATAAGAATATCTCTAGTAGCTTAGTTAACATCAACAGAAAGCTTCAAAGGATGATTCTGAAAATGGCAGGCAAAATTTCTTTTTATTGTAGGCAATTACTTAAACTGGAAATTTGGCTTTATGCATAATAAGTCATGTGGGTAAAACATCCACATTGCAGTTAGGCTTCCAGTATCTAGCTTTTATTTATTTTTTAGCAATGACATTAACAAGATTTTGCCAGGTTATAAAACTGAGGGCTTTCTTGAGAATTATTTATAGTTTCCGAGCTGAATGGCAGAGCGCACGTAGACACATCTGAAGGTAGATGGCTGTATCTCCCAGTACTGGACCGGGTTGCTGAAAAGACTCACGCCCGAATAAGAAGCCTTTTTGGTGTTGTGTCCAGGTGGGCAGAAGTCACTTGATCCAACTACAGAGATATTGTTGTTATGAAGGTAGACAACCTGCAACATGAAACAATAATTATTATTCTCTAAATGTTGAGGCCCTGCAGCTAAATAGTTTATTCTTTTTAATATATTTTATCCTTCACTTTTTTTTTTTTTTGAGACAGGGTCTTGCTGTGTCACTCAGGCTGGAATGCATTGGTGTGACCCCAGTGCATTGCAGCCTCTGCCTCCAAGATTCAAGCTATTCTCCTGTCTCAGTCTCCTGAGTAGCTGGGACTACAGGCTCATGCCACTACGCCCAGCTATTTTCTGTGTTTTTAGTAGAGATGGGGTTTCACCATGTTGGCCAGATTGGTCTCAAACTCATGACCTCAAGTGATCCACCCACCTTGTGTGATTACAGCATGAGCCACCATGACCGGCCCAACTTTGAATACCTAACTACTTCTCAGACAAAACTTTCAATTTCTCCTTTCTTTTATAAAATTTGTTTTTCCCTTCCTAGTCTTGTCTTCCCCATCTCAGTAAGTTGCATGCCAATCATTTCAGATGTTCAGGCTATATGCATTGTCATTTTCCTTGAGCTCCAATTCTCTTAGGCTCTCTACTCAATCAACAATTCTTGCTAGCTCAGCCTTCAAAATGTACACTTAATTCAGTTCTTCTCTCCATGTCTACTCCCACAGCCTTGTTCAAGTCACCATTCTTTCTTCCCAAATGATTGAAGTTGTCCTGATTATTCTTCCTTCTTTCCCCTTTACCTTCCTAAATTCTATTTTGTTTGAGCTCTCAGAGAAATTGCTTTAAAAAGTAAACCAAATTACATGTTCTTTGCCTCAGCACTTCAGTGGTTTCCAATCTTATGCAGAACAATAAAATCCAAAGTTCTCACAGGGGCCTACAAATCCTACATGATCTAATATCCTTTTACTCTGACCTTTTCCTTTACTATACAAGCCAATCATCTGGTCTACTTGCTGCTCTTCTAATGCACAAAGCATGATCTCTGCTTAAGTTATCAACAGCATTTACTCAAACTGGAATGATCTCTAAAGCATCTTCAAAGCTTGCTGCCTCATGTAATTCACTGTTTCTTACTAGAGATACCTTCCTTGACCACACCATTCTGCCATTCTCTGGGGCAGAATTACATTAAATTTCTTTATTTTTCTTCATAGCATTATCAATATGTAGCATATTATGTTTATTTGCTATTGTTTGTTTCTCTCCTCTAAAGTAAAAGCTCCATGAGACAGGAATGGTTCTGATTGTTTATGGCTGCATTTCCAGTACTAGAACAGAGCAGGTGTTCAATAAATATATGTTGAATGAATAAAATGTTATTTCATATACCAGGTCTACATGACTATATTGGGTCTACATGAAACATTATGGTTTCAGGGTAAAAATACATAAACCTTTTAACAAAATTATATAGAATGAGAAAGTGCTATGTAGTGAAAAAGAAAAAGAGAGTATAAAGTACTGGAATTGAAATAATCACAAACTCCAAAAAGTACTTAAATATTTAAATGTCACAGCATTTAGAATAAATTTGTTAAACCTAGGAAGTTTTAACAAATGTGGATTTTATGTAATACATTTTACTCAATGAATATAGTGCTATATAATTAATCATAATTTTTTTCTGAATTATGTTTTACAATCATATTTAAAATAATGGTAATTTGTCCACAGATTTTCTTAGGGTCACTAAATATAAGACTTATACAAAGAATGTTAGAAATAAGTTTACACTTCCACTCTGGGGATATGAATTCTATAGGTCAAGAAGCAACTTATCCAAAATCATACAAGCTAGGTTAGAATATAACGCTAAGACAACAAGGTCTAAAGTGAGCTATAAAACCTATGAAGTACTCCCTTACAAAATAACTTGAAACATTGCTGTACCTCCTAGGACATTCACATTCATGTGCTGGTTAAAATGACTTTGTTTTTGTAAGAGTTTAAAAGCAAACTAGTAGATGTCATATAAAAACAGAAAGAAGGAGTATTCAAGTGAAAGCAACACTTATATGCATGGTTTATGAGTCTCAAATTTTGAAAGTTTCTTGTTGTCATTTACTATCCTCTATGTTCCAGCAAGTAAAGGAAGGGGTGTTTGGTGACCACTTATGGCTAATATTGAAAACAAGAGAAGAAAATATCAAGACATAAGTATTAGTCTGTGTAAACAAAATAAAAGTAGATTCCAATCTCATTCTATGGGGTCAATATTCTCTAAGACTAAAGCCAGACAAAATTCATCACAAGAAAAGTGTAATCAAATATCTCTTATGAATATGGACAAAAAAACTTTAACAAAATATTAGAAAGCTACATTTCACAACATGTAGAACGATTATATACTATGGGACCAAACATGATTTATCTCAGGGTTGTAAAATTAGTTTAACATATGAAAATCAATCAATGTAATACAGTCTATCAAAAATATAAAGGCCAAAACTCGCATGATTATCTCAACAGATGCAGGAAAAACATGTAAGAAAAAACAACAACATTCATAATAGGTGCTTTCGGTAAGCTTGAAATAGAAGGGAACTTCTTCAACTTGATAAAAAGCATCTATAGAAGACCTGTAGCTAGCATCATAACTAATGGTAGAATGAATGCTCCCTCCTCCTAAACTAGCAAATAAGGCAAAGATGTCTAATTTCATTACCTCTATTCAACATTGCACTGGAGATTTCAGCCAATGTAATGGGTGGGTTGGGGGCAGAGAGGGGTACTAAAAGAATCCAAATAAAATAATTAAAGCTGTCTATTTGTGAATAATATATCCTGAATATAGACTATCCAAAGGAACTCACAAAAATCACTGTAACTAAAAACCAATTTAGCATAGTACTAGGATAGCTCAATACATAAATATCAATTATACTTTTATACATTAGCAGCAAACCAGTAAAAAATTAATAATTCAAAACATCATCAAAAAGAATGAAAAAAATGTAGAAGAATTGCAAGATATATATGCTAAAGATGACAAAGCCTGTTGAGAATAAGAAAAGAAGATATAAATAATCCTTGTATATTGGAAGGCTTGATGTTATTACTATAGTAATTACTATAGATTCAAAACAAAGCCCTCCAAGAATATTTTTCCAGAAATGAACAAGTAAATCCTAAAGTTTATATGAAATGCAAAAGAACCAGAATAGCCAAAATAACTTTGAAAACAAAACAAAACAAAACAAAGTTGGAGAACCTACATTTCCTTTTTTATTTTTTTGAGATGAAGTCTCACTCTGTCGCCCAGGCTGGAGTGCAGTGGCACGATCTTAGCTCACTGCAACTTCCGCCTCCCAGATTCAGGCAATTCTCCTGTCTCAGCCTCCTGAGTACCTGGGATTACAGGTGTGTGCCACCATACCCAGCTAATGTTTGTATTTTTAGTAGAGACAAGGTTTCACCATGTTGGTCAGGCTGGTCTTGAACTCCTGACCTTGTGATCCACCTGCCTCGGCCTCCCAAAGTGCTGGGATTACAGGCATGAGCCACTGCGCTCGGCCATAATCTGCACTTTCTAATTTCAAAAGTTAACCTAAGGCTACAATAATTGAAAGGTACAATACTGTCATATGACTAAACATATAGATAAATGTAATAAAATTGAAAGTACCCCAAAACCTAAAATGCAATAAAATAAATAAATGGGAAAAAAAAAATTGAAAGTCCAGAAATAAACTCTTACATTTATGGTCAAGTGATTTTCAACAAAGAAGCAAGACAATTCCTTGGAGAAAGAATATTGTTTCCCACAAATGGCATTGGGACAATTGCTATCCACATATAGAAAATGAATTAGACTGTTATACCATATACAAGGATTATCTCAAAATTGGATTATAAACCCAAATATAGGAGTTACAATTATAAAATTTCTAGATGTTAAAGTATTCTCAGGTTCTACACAAAACTATGGTCTATGAAAGTAAACAAAAGTGATAAAATAGATTAATAATCCCCTGTGGCTGGAGATGAGATACCATCTCACTCCAGTTAGAATGGCGATTATTAAAAAGTCAGGAAACAGTAAATGCTGGTGAGGCTGTGGAGAAATAGGACTGCTTTTACATTGTTGGTGAGAGCATAAATTAGTTCAACCATTGTGGAAGACAATGTGGTGATTCCTCAAGGGTCAATAACCAGAAATACCATTTGACCCAGCAATCCCATTACTGGGTATATACCCAAAGAAATATAAATCATTCTGCTATAAAGACACGTGCACACATATGTTTATTGCGGCACTACTTACAATAGCAAAGACATGAGACTGACCCAAATGCCCATCAGTGATAGACTGGACAAATAAAATGTGGTACATATATACCATGGAATACTAAGTAGCCATAAAAGGGAATGAGATCATGTCCTTTGCAGGGACATGGATGAACTGGAAGCCATCATCCTCAGCAAACTAACACAGGAAGAGAAAACCAAACACTGCATATTCTTACTTGTAAGTGGAAGTTGAACACTGAGAACACATGGACACAAAGAGAACACATGGATACAGATAGGGGAACAAAACACACAAGAGGTGGTGGGGGGATGAGGGGAGTGAACTTAGAGGATGGGTCAATACGTGCAGACACCATAGAACACATATATCTATACAACAAACCTACATGTTCTGCACATGTAGCTCATATTTATTTTTTAGAGAAAATTTTAAAAAAAGAAAAGATAAATGAGGAGGCCATGTCAAAATGTGCAGGAACTAGACCAAAGAAGCTCCTCCCAGTCAATTATTGAATAATTTGAAAATTAAAATTAATAATGACAGTAAAAAAAGAGAATTTTGATTTTACTTGTGTCTTCAAACTCCCCCTACTCACTATTGCACCACCAATACCACCACCCCTACTGAAAAAATATCAGTATTAAAAAAAGACTTTAAGTTTCATCTTCATACTTCTAAATCAAACACTTTATTGTGACCTAGCTAATGTAAATTGTGCTTGATGATTTAATTTTAGTTTATGGGATTTTGTCATAGAAATTCTAAGACACTGAGCAAAAAAAAAAAAAAAAAAAAAAAAGTTCTAAGGAGAGCTTCCTGCCTCCTAGCATCCCACAGAAGAGGGGTTTGCTCTCTGGATATTCCTCACATAAGCAGTGGCTTTGCATTACCTGGATGTACTTATGCTCTGCCAGCCCAGGAGGTACTCTGGTAAGCTTGTTGTTGTTCAAGTGAAGCTCCCTCAGATGAGGTGTGTTGGCCAGAGAGCCGTTTTCGACACCAGAGATGCTGTTGAAACTCAGTCCCAGCCTACAACAGAAAGCAGAAATAAAAGCAAATACCAACATGGATGCCTTTCTTACAAGCATTGTGAAATTATCAAGTCTATAGGAAAGGACATTTTTTGTTGTTGCACTTACTGTTTCTAGTTGTTGGAGTGCTTTTTCTAACCTTTATGAGCCTGGACAAAACCCATTTATTCTTAAGGTCTTGGCTAAAAGTTATTCTCTTTGAGATTCATCTGACAGAATGTGATTGGATACAATCTCCTATTTCTTATAAAACCCAAATTCCAACATTCAATTTTGGACTACCATATTATTGGAACACAATATCCCTAATAATTTATTTTTCAAAACTGTTCACTTATTCAAACATCTATTTGCATATTTAATAAACAAATGGTCTCAATAATTTATTATATGCATGATATTATACTAGGCATTGTGAGGGACAGAGGTCTCATGGGTCAAAAACCACTTTTCCCATCAAAGAATATTTCACCTTGTAAGGGAGTTGATTATACATACACACACACACACATATACATATATATATATATAAAATTATAAGACATTATAATTTTCTTTTTACTTAATAAGAAAAGTAAGAGAAGGTTGTCTGAAAACCAATTTATATTTTTGCAGAGGATACATTATTTTCATACATTATTTTCTTCCTACTTGTTCTTAATAACCAATTCAAACATTTGTACCGTAAAAATTGTTCTGAGATCAGTGGCTGTTTCTTTCATCTTTTCAGTTTTTATTTTCAGCACCAAAATATTTCTCATGTTCCAATATCAATTAGAAATAAACAACATAAGGATTTGATGGTTTAATAGACAGCTTTTCCTGGATTTGTTTCCAAAAAGAAATATGTTTGATAAATTCAGGAATTGAGAAAGTTGTCTGACCAATTATGTATTCTGTTCTAATTTAATAAATGAAATTCAAAGTTAATTTAAAGAGATATCTGAATTTCTGTTGGTGTCTTCAAAGTTTCTGAGGTCTTAACTCCTTGGTTTGATGCAAAGCATATGATATCAATATTAAAGTACAGAATGTCAAATGTCATAACACTTTTAGTGCAAAATAAACTTTTTCTAAGATGGCACACATTTTGAGAATGATTTTCTATTTAAAAACTTTAGAATATTGTTTATTTCTACTACAATTACTACTACTGATAATAACAAATAATAAAAATGGTACTAAAGTCAGGTCTACACATTAACCAAGGCAATGTATCTGTCTACATTTTTCTGCAGCTAAATGAACCTAATCAATGAAGAAGGGTAGGTGATACATAATACTATTGTGAAAAATGTTTTCTACATTACAGGCCGAAATTAAAAGATGTGAATGAAGGATGTCTTATTACCTGAGACACCACAGTAATGTAGTATAACTACAGTCACGTGCATATGCACACTTTCAACCCTCACCAACTACTGGGCCATTGAGGAATAGCTATAGAAATTGGAAAAGCCGCATTACACATCCATTTGGTCTCATGTATTTCTTAAAGATTCAAAAATATATTTTATAATTACTTATCCACCTTGAAATTTATACATAAAAACAGGAATGAGTAAATTTGGCATGATACTGTGTTTCTTTATAGGAACAGTCAGCAATATGTACAGATCAAGAAGAACATAGTGTTGCTGAAGACAAATGAAAATCTTTGCCAGATGGAAGTTATGTTTGAAAGCAGGACAAGTACTAGTATCACTTAGTTTTTTAAAAAAATCATGAAGAAGGGCTAGCAAAAACAACAACAAAAGCTTTCCTTTTGATGATCTACATCAAATGTCCAGAGATATTTTATTTTAAACTCCTCAGAGAAGAGGGGTTTAGAGAATCTCATAACTATTAAAATAGTAATTTGTGTAATACTCAATATTTCTATGTCTCAGTAGATTTCATTTTAATGCATTTTCAAATTCTGGACACTGTGTTATAATTTACACCTCCTTGTTGAGGCAAAGAAGTTAGAACATATTAAATGCACATGTTGATTTAATTGAAAACTTTATAAAATATAACTAAACAGTACAGTATTAATAAAATATGAAGCTGATCTTGGTGGTTTTAGTAAGTGTACTAGTTAATTGGCTTTTTCTCAAGAAATAATTGGATATGCTGAAGTTTCAGATTATTAGAAACCAGACATACAAAGAAGAGCTGGTACCATTCCTTCTGAAACTATTCCAAACAATACAAAAAGAGGGAATTCTTCCCAAATCATTTTATGACACCAACATCATCCTGATTCCAAAACCTGCCAGAGACTCAACAAGAAAAGAAAACTTCAGGCCAATATCCATGATGAACATAGATGCAAAAATCTTCAATAAAATACTGACAAGCCGATTGCAACAGCACATCAAAAAGCTTATCCACCATGATCAAGTAGGATTCATCCCGGGGATGCAAGGCTGGATCAACATACACAAGTCTATAAATGTAATTCACCACATAAACAGAACCAAAGACAAAAACCACATGATTATCTCAATTGATGCAGAGAAGACCTTTGACAAAATTCAACAGTGCTTTATGCTAAAAACCCTCAATAAGCTAGGTATTGATGGAACATATCTCAAAATAATAAAAGCTATTTACGACAAACCAACAGCCAATGTCATACTGAATGGGCAAAAACTGGAAGCATTCCCCTTGAAATGTGGCACCAGACAAGGATGCCCTCTCTCACCACTGCTATTCAATATAATATTAGAAGTTCTAGCCAGAGCAATCAGGCAAGAAAAAGAAATAAAGGGCATTCAAATAGGAAAGGAGGAAGTCAAATTGCCTCTATTTGCAGACGACATGATTGTATATCTAGAAGACCCCATCATCTCTGCCGAAAATCTCTTGAAACTGATAAGCAACTTCAGCAGTCTCAGGATACAAAATCAATGTGCAAAAATCACATGCATTCCTATACACCAATAACAGACTTAAAGAGAGCCAAATCAAGAACAAACTTCCATTCACAATTGCCACAAAGAGAATAAAATACCTAGGATTACAACTAACAAGGAATGTAAAGGACCTCTTCAAGGAGAACTACAAGCCACTGCTCAATGAAATAAGAGAGGACACAAACAGATGGAGAAACATTCCACGTTCATGGTTTAGAAGAATCAATATCGTGAAAATGGCCATGCTGCCCAAAGTAATTTACAGATTCAATGCTATACCCATCAAGCTACCAATGACCTTCTTCACAGAACTGGAAAAAACCACCTTAAACTTCATATGGAACCAAAAGAGAGCCTGCATAGCCAAGTCAATTCCAAGCAAAAAGAACAAAGCGGGAGGTATCACACTACCGGACTTCAAACTATACACAAGGCTACAGTAATCAAAACAGCATGGTACTGGTACCAAAACAGAGATATAAACCAATGGAACAGAACAGAGGTCTCAGAGGCAACACAACATATCTACAACCATCTGATCTTTGACAAACCAGACAAAAACAAGCAATGGGGAAAGGATTCCCTGTTCAATAAATGGTGTTGGGAAAACTGGCTAGCCATGTGCAGAAAGCAGAAACTGGACCCCTTCCTGACACCTTACACTAAAATTAACTCCAGATGGATTAAAGACTTAAACATAAGACCTAACACCATAAAAACCCTAGAAGAAAATCAAGGCAAAACCATTCAGGACATAGGTGTAGGCAAGGACTTCATGACCAAAACACCAAAAGCATTGACAGCAAAAGCCAAAATAGACAAATGGGACCTAATCAAACTCCACAGCTTCTGCACAGCAAAAGAAACAGTCACTAGAGTGAATCGGCAACCAACAGAATGGGAAAAAGTTTTTGCAGTTTACCCATCTGACAAAGGGCTGATATCCAGAATTTACAAAGATCTAAAACAGATTTACAAGAAAAAAACTAACAAGCCCATTCAAAAGTGGGCAAAGGATGTGAAGAGATACTTTACAAAAGAAGACATACATGAGAACAACAAACATATGAAAAAATGCTCATCATCACTGGTCATCAGAGAAATGCAAATCAAAACAACATTGAGATACCATCTCACGCCAGTTAGAATGGCTGTCATTAAAAATCTGGAAACAACAGATGCTGGAGAGGATGTGGAGAAATAGGAACACTTTTACACTGTTGGTGGGAGTGTAAATTAGTTCAACCATTGTGGAAGACGGTGTGGCAATTCCTCAAGGACCTAGAAATAGAAATTCCATTTGTCCCAGCAATCCCATTACTGGGTATATATCCAAAGGATTATAAATCATTCTACTATAAGGGCACGTGCACACGAATGTTCATTGCAGCACTGTTTACAATAGCAAAGACCTGGAACCAACCCAAATGCCCATCGATGATAGACTGGACAGGGAAAATGTGGCACATATACACCATGGAATATTATGCAGCCATCAAAAACGATGAGTTTGTGTCCTTTGTAGGGACATGGATGAACCTGGAAACCATCATTCTCAGCAAACTGACAGAAGAGCAGAAGATCAAACACCACATGTTCTCACTCATAGGCGGGTGTTGAACAATGAGAACACATGGACACAGGGAGGGGAGCACTACATACTGGGGTCAGTTGGGGGGGAATAGGGGAGGGACGGTAGGGAGTGGGGAGCTGGGGAGAGATAGCAAGGGGAGAGGCACCAGATGTAGGTGATGTGGAGGAAGGCAGCAAATCACACTGCCACATGTGTACCTATGCAACAATCTTGCATGTTCTTCACATGTACCCTAAAACCTAAAATGCAATAAAATAAATAAATGGGAAAAAATAAAAATAAAAAATAAATAAAATGGATGCTACAGTTAAAAAAAAAGAAACAAGAACAGCAGAGAAATGTAGTACAGTCAAAAATCAATCATCATGTTTTTAATTCTCATCAGATAAGCACTAATATACCTAGCTATTGTTCTGATAGAATGTCATGAAAGAACATTATTACTTAGCCAAATTATTCAGTCCTTTTAGGCCAGCTGCATCAACTTTGGTGATTTTGTTGCCATCAAGGTGTAATTCAGTAAGGGAAGGAGGAAGACCTGGAATGTGGAATTAAAGATATTAAATTAGGAGATAAATATTATAAGTACAGAATGTGGACAGACTTAATGAAGACATATGCCATAAATTTTATAAAAGACATACGGTTCCAAGGGTCAGTTTTACTTATCACCTTTTTTTTCATCTGAAGTAGTGCAAGCCCTTGCTATTTTTATCTTAGGTTGACTTTAACAAAAACATGGATTATTTTTATCATGTGGTCGACATTTGTTCTTGGAATAGAAGAACTGAAGCCAATGCTGACTCTCATTATTCTCTTCCACCTTTGTTAATGGGTGAAAACTGACGCTGATAAAATATAGTAATTATAAAATGAGAAGGTCTCTATTTGAACCACAATGAAGAGATTATGTATAAGTTAAAACCATATGAAAACTTAATTATTTCATTAATGAGCATCATTAAAAATTAACACTGATATGCTGTGCTGGTCTTAGCCTTAATTGACTCTGCCATAAAAACATCAGATACCTCTGCAAAATGTCTTTGTGGAAACAACTAACATTTACTTATGTCTATTAAATCCAGAATGTCTATGCAGGAGGAGGACAGAGGTCTATAATCAAGTGATCTGCCATATGTGGAGCACCTGGGGGAATAATTTTAGATCCAAAGTACCCACTAAACCTCTGGATAGTACTTGAATGGCTGTGATTTCCAAAGATTATTATAAATATAAGAATTTAAATATTTTATTTTCATTTCCTCCTAGCATCTGAGGATGTATTACATTTTATACAGCTTTTATAATAACATATTGTTCCACTTAATAGTAATAGATACAAAGAAAATAGCAAACTGGTGACGTGCAGAAAAAGCATCTGATTGGCAGAAAGTCTTGGCTATTTGTCTATAAAGACACAGAATTGAAAAACCATAGGTTTCCTTTGGCCTGAAATTTTTATCACATCACATTGAATTCTGTCAATATTGTCTATTAGACAATAGTTTAGTCCTTATTTGATTTGAAAATGATTTTTAGTTTCCTATGGTGGCATATTTTGTGTGGTAGCTGCTAGGAAAAGAAACATTTATTTATTGCATATCTGTTATGCATCAAACATTGATCTTGGCACTTTTCCTACCTTCAAATCCTTTAAGTCTCTCAAAATATAAATTATTGGTCACTAGTCCCCTTTCAGATAAAGAAGTAAGAATCAAAGTTACAAATTTAGCAGATGGTCTATCTATTATGTAGGGAATGCAATATGCTCCTAGATGGCAAAAAAAAGAAGTTAAAATAGCATGTCCTTAACTGGAGGAAATAACAATTACATTATTCTTATACATAAATATTAGGAAATCACAATCACTCTGGGAATAAGGCATTTCAACCACTTGATTCTCCTGAGAATAAACAAATATGAATTTTCAAATACCACCCTAGTGGAAAAAGTATGTATATAACAAATACACATCCTTTCTTCCCTATTGCCAAGAAGATATATGTATTTTTTTTTAATGCAGTGCCTCTAGTAGACCAATTGCTATCACATCCATCACTCTTACTTAGTTTCAAAATGTCTCCCTTTTTTAGATATCAGTTTCCCAAATGTAGTTATAGCTAGGAAGAAGTTTGATTTGGGGAGAAATCTTTGCAATAGGTTTGAGATAGACAGATTTATAAAGTGCATCATTAGCTTCTGCCACTGTGGCATTGAGTTAGAGAACCAATACTCTAGTTCTTTATTTGTTTTTAATTTTCCTTTTTTAAGATAAAATATATTGAGGCTTAACGCTGGGCCAAATACTGTGCATGTACATTGCAAGCCTTACTTCTATGTAGTAATTCTTACAATAATTCTAGCAAATAGGTATTATTAATACCGCCATGTAAGTGATAACAAACCTGAGGTTATAGAAATGCAGAATAATTATCCTAAAGTCACAATACAACTAAATAAGTGAGTTAGGTCTCTCACCCAGGCTGGTGTAAGAGTATGATTTTATAGCCTCTACACTAAATTCTACTGCCTTTCCATTTCCATGAATGATGGGAGAAAATATCACCAGGAGGTTGTTGATGTTCAAGCATAAGTATCCCAGCCTAAGCAAGGTGAAATCATGTATTAGGTAAGCATAAAGATGAATGAAAAGGAGGACTTAATATGGCAACAGAGTGAAATAGTTGAACACATGAATTCTGGTATTAGCACCATACAATTCCATCTCTGCTGGTTCCTACCTCTAAGAACTTAATCACAATTTACTTTACCTGTTTAAGTTTCATTTTCCACTCTTATAAAACAGGAATGATAATACTACTATATAGGGATGTTGTAAGAATCTATAAAAGACTCTATGACAAGCATTTGGTATGATACCTGGCACTAAATACATGCTTAAAAAAATCGTAGTCACTTAATTTTTCTGCTAAGTTGTAGTAAAGAAAAGCAAGCTATAAATGATGAAGAAAGAATACCTGGGATAGAAAGACACAGGAAAGCAAGGGAAAACAGAACCTGAAATGATAAAATGTATTACTGAAGGATATTTTGGAGGATGCATTAAGAAGGAAAGCGAAGTCTGAGATTGTGCTTAATATAAGTCATCTGGTAACATGAAATAAATTTCAGTAAGAATTTTAGCAAGTTCTATCTATCTGTCTATCTATCTATCTATCTATCTATATCAATGCCCAATTTATATCTACTTGAGATATAAATATTTTATTCCTGCACTGAGGATAGTGAAAGGTCACTTGCTACATGGAACAAATTGAAGACTCAACATGAAAGTTCTTTCTAAACTATAAATCAGTCTTTATCATCTATATATCTATCTATCCATCCACCTGTCCTAGTAGTTGCTACTAACAAAGTCAAAAGCAAGCTTTGTATTCAAAAGACTATGGAGAGGGTAAGGAGCAGTAAGAAAGCATCCTATGGAATATGTACTCAAAGGAGTTGAATTTCTGTAAAAGAACAATAAAGGATAACTGGTGTTTTCTGTAGGCAGATACCTACATTTTTTACGCAGTCAAGAACAAGGCATCTAAGTTGAGAAAGGGACAGACTGAGGGGAAAACTAGAGAATATAAAGGGGCTTTTGTGAGACTGAAAAACAGAGCAGGGACAATGTACAAGGTAGAGGAATGTATTATTGGTGGTTTGATGCCTTTTCTGATTCACCAAGAGTGGTTTTTATGTCTCTCCTGGGTATCCCTTGGAACGATGAGCTTAGCCTTCGGATTATGTGGTTATTGCTGTGTATTTTTCTGGCTGGGTTTTAGATAGTAAGCTCCTAAAGGCATGTAGCATATCCTATTCACTGACCTGTCTTCAGTGTGTGGCACATTGCCTATACATACTAGTGTTCAGACCACCTTTAATGAATAATAGAAAGTTATATTAAGCTCCTACTTATCTATATGCTAAATATTTCTCTATTTATTTAACTTTAAAACAACTCAACGAAGTGGATTGCAGTATTATCTCCACTTGACAGATAAAGAAATAGAGAACAGATGAATAACTTTTTCAAAGTCATTGAACTGACTCCAAAATCTACATTTTTACTACAACCACCACTATCATTCAGACATTAATAACCGGAATGTCTTAAAAAAGAAAAAATTCCCTAAGTGATTGCAGACTCAAGGTAAAAACTGGATCAATTTCAGAATACTCCCATATCTCCATATCTCCCATATATCTTTTATTTACAAACACCAAGGCATGCTACTTTTAAAAAAATCAATGCACTTTTTCTTTGTAATCTCACAATATTATAATATGAAATCACATAATTAAGTTATGTCTTACAGTAGACTTTAACTGGAGTCTACCCATCTCTACAGTGAGCCCGGATGACCCATTGGTCATCCAGTTGAAAGCACCTCCAGTAAGAGAGAATTTGCTGGAAATAAGTTTGCCCACTTAGGTGACAGTTCAAATTCCCACAACGTTTTCTTTTTTTTAATCGAAGTCTTTGAATTTAAATTTTTCAAAATGTTTTGGAGAATATTCTATCACCTTGAGGAATGCTGGTGATATTGGTATCAGCAATGCGGATGTAGGAGAGCTTCTTCATTCCCTGGAAAGCCCCATTTTCAATTCCTGAGCTCTTCAGTGGGTTGGTGCCCAGTTCTACAAATATAATAAGTGCAAGGCTTTTAGAGGACATTTTAGGATATTACTAGTCACTGTAGTATCTGTTTCAATTAGAAATCTATAAAAAAAATTGGGATTAATATCAACTTGACTAAAAAACAAAAGTGAAAATTAAAGGGCATGCTCCTCAGAAGAATAGTGAAATGAGATAAAACTTTCGCTTATTAAAACAAACAAAAGCCAACCAAACAATAATGACTTATGAAAAATACTATTAGTGAAAGCAATAAGAATAAAATTATTTAAGATGCATACACAGGCTTGCCCAGAAATCAATTAAAGCAAGTTTACAAATCCCATCTTATGTTATTTATTACTTTCCTAAGATACTTTAAAATTTTGTTAAAGAATTTCAATCTAGCATTTTGTAAGCCAATAATAAAATTACAATTTTTACCATGTTTAGTGAAACATTATAACATATTTTTAAAACAACTGATTTATGAGTGTTTAGAATACAACGGGTCCCCAAAATGGAAAAGTATCTCAAAATATCTGTAGTTAAGCACTATATAAATTCATCTTTGCATATTGAGCATGTGGTAGGGTAACTTCAGTCCTAGGGTTTTCTCCATATACTCAGATACTCAAAGACAGACAATAAAAATATCACTAGAAGGTCCGGATTCAAAATCCCAATTTCTCTTGGCCCTGCTCTTATAAATAACATAGGCTCCAGGCATGCAGGTTGTAGCTAATTTACCTTCCTGCACCTAAAACCCAGTTGAGGTCTCTTAAGGTAAAACTGGAGTCTTAAAATTATAAAAATGTCTGTACCTATGACAATCATCTGGTTCAGTCCATTGAAAGTAGCTTTTCGCACTTTGGTGATCTCATTCTCATGGGCACGCAGCTCCTGAAGAGTTTTCGGCATTTTTTCTGGCAATTCCTTCAGGTGATTCTTGGACAGATAAAGTCGTTCCAACTTCACCAAAGGTGTAAATGCTCCAGGGCTGATTTTGCTAATTTTGTTGTTGACAAGAATCAATGCCTGTAGTAAGGGAAGAAAAACATCTTAAATCCAAACTTTCCACATATATATCAAACAAGTGAATGCTTGTCAGTCCATTCTTAGGGCTACCAGAGAAATCTAGAAAATTGCAAGAAATCAGAAAAAAATAAAAAATAAAATAAGCAAGATTAGGCCAGGTGTGGTGGCGTGCATGTGTAATCACAGCAAGTTGAAATTAATCCAGGTGTGATGGCTCACGCCTATAATCCCAGCACTTTGGGAGGCCGAGGTGAGCAGATCACTTAAAACCAGGAGTTTGAGACCAGCCTGGCCAGCATGGCAAAACCCTGTCTCTACCAAAAATGCAAAAATTAGCTGGATGTGGTGGTATGTGCCTGTAGTCCCAGCTGCTTGGGAGGCTGAGGCAGGAGAGACACTTGAACCTGGGAGGCCGAGGTTGCAGTGAGCCTAGGTTGCACCGCTAAACACCAGCCTTGGTGACAGAGCAAGACTGACTCAAACAAACAAACAAAAAATGTATAATATGAAGATCTGAAAATCAGGAATGAAAAGGAGGGAAGTGTAATAAGATATGTAATTTATACATCAACATATATACACCCTATACAAACAGACATGTATGTATATGTGCATGTGTATATATATATATAATTTTTAAATAATAATTGAAATGACCCAAGATACCTGAAAATAATCATTACCACAGATATCCATCCCCCAGTCAGCTTTTTAACCTAAAAGTCTATCTTCATTGACTGTGATCACAGATTCTACTACACAAGATACCAATTTACACTATCACCAGCAATGCAAGGAACTAAAATTTTCCAGCAGCCTTGCAATATTTGTTGTTATCTTTCTTAAGAGTATGTCCAAAATAATATAATGTTGTAGCTCATTGCTTTTCTTTGTATTTCCTTGTCATTTAAAAAGGTTAAACAATTTTTCTTTTATTTTCCTACCATTTATTGTATTTTTTGGAGAGAGGAGATTGCCTGATCACAAATACTTCTTGTGCTTATTAAATTTTAATATATTTTAATAATTGATTTAGAGAATAAAGATATAGTCAATATAGTACAGAGAGACTTAACATAGTTTCTCCTGAAGTTTTTTGCCTTTTTTTAGGTGTAAAGGTTTTATATGACAAATACAAAGGTTTTATATGACAAATATGTTAGTATATTGGGTAATTATTTGGTTTTTATTTCTGAGTTCCCTTCACATAAGAAATTACCTCTAATTCATTATTATTATACTTATAACTATTGGTAGGCCTATTTTTGGACTAGTTTATTCTTTTTTGATTATCTGTATGTCTAATAAAACCACATTGTTTTATTAAGGCACTTTATTAACTAATTTTAAGAAACTTAAAACAATTTATTATGGTCTAAGAACTTTGCATTTTCAATTGTTGCATATCTTTTGCATATATGAGAATGTGGAGGGGCAAAAAGGGACCTGTAATAGGACGGCATGAACTTTTGCCCTCCCTGTCCTATTACAGAAATAGAAATGCAAGAATGTTTTCTAAAGGTAATAGCTGATTAATTAATCTATGTACATCCTCATATAGTTCACATTATTCAATAAATTAAAACTTCTTATTAAGTAATATAATCTTTTAACTAATCATGAATGATGCATTGGTTGATTAATGCAAAATCCTAACACATTGGGGTGAATAACTTCAAAAACTCATAGGAGTTAAGGTCATAAAAATTTGACATTAATAAACAAAAATTCAGAGAAAAGCCAGAGCCTGCTTAGAGTGAGGTGACATATATCATTATAAGACATCCAACATTGTGGGTGCCTAATGAAAAGCATAAAGGAGATATTCAATTCCTATCCATGGAGGAAAATTTTAAAAGTGTAATGCAATTAAATGTATTAAACATGATCTGAAAACTTTGTTTTATGTTAAATGTTTTTGAAACCTGACTTCCAATAACATTTTTTTTCTTCAAAGCCACGTATGGAGGGCTTACACTGTACCAAATATTGTCCTAAGGGCTTTTTGGGTGATTGTCATATTCATCGGCAATTATTAGTGTAAATACTCAAGCCAGAATTCTGAGTTTAGAATCTCAAGCTCTGGCTCATATTTGGTCTGTGACTATGAGCAAGTACCTTAACCTTTCTGTGGCTGTTTAAAGAAGATATCAAGTGTGACTAGCTCATAAAAAGTTATAAGAATTAAGTAACTTAATGTATATAAGGTACTAAAACAGTGCCTAGTATATACAGTAATTGCCAAACAAGTATTTGCTTTTATTCAGTCTTTGACAATTTTTGCTGATTTTTAATTAAAAAAATCTTTCTTACTTGACTTATGAAGATTAAGCTTCAATTAAAAGAAAATACATTAAATGTTGGCATTACTACACTTAATTTCCCATTATTTTACAGAGCAAATATGCAGTTTTTCCTACTATATATGTATAAAATTACTCTTATGCAATACATACCACTCATAATGAAGCACAGACAGGGAACTTGATTCTGTTAAATTCTATTTTAATCCTTGCTGAATTTTCATTTCTTTCCTTCTTAAGTATGGCTTTGCTATCTAAAATTATGATGTTTATTTGCATAATAACAAGGATAAAAAGGATCATGAATGAAAGAGTAAGAGAAAAATAGCTGTTTAACATCCTCTGAATGGTTGAAGTCTCTAATGAACTCTCTTTATTCATCTGTTGTATACTTTGAAGAAGAAAGAAAGAGATTGTCAAGATGATGGCTGCCTAAAAACATACTTAGAAGGAGACTTAAGAAAAGAAAGAACACATTATTACAAATGCCAGATTTAATGAGAATGCCACAGACACTAGATGTCTCTTATTTAAGGATATAAAGGGCTTTTTTTTAAACATACTCAGATTATACTTAAATGAACAGGAAGTTGAGATGAGAGTTACGTTTCATTGAGATGAGAACATTTCATCCTTTAAAAAAGTAGCTATAAGGCAAACTTGTGCAAATAAAAGTTTTTAAAATATTTTAGTAATCTAAATTTAATAATATTTTTTATGGTCTCCTTTTTAAACTTATACCAATGGTACCTTAAATAATCATTGATAAATCTTACTGGTTTCACCATCAACTGACTCCCAGTGAAACTTTAAGGTGAAGGCAGGGAGTTGGTGAATAAGGTTCTAATCAGTGGAAAGAGACCCAAAGGTCGGAGCCTCCAGCTTGTTCTTACCCTTCATTGTTTCAGCTGTTTCTTTCACTCTAGCCAATTTGTATTTGTATTTGTCTGCTTCTTTTTTTCTTCTGCCTTTGCTTTCTTCTTATTCAGAGAGCCCTTTTCTCTCTGCCTTTCAAACTTCTGCTGATCATCTAAAACTCCTTCCTTGCATATTCTCTCAAAATTGTATCTGGTAATTGGAAAAATAATGATGCCTAATTTTTTCTTTTACTATGTCACTATTTATATTGCTGTTATATTGTTGGACACATCAATAAGTTGATCATGGCACTGTTTTATCTGACATTTTTTAAATGATTCCATGTAGTGTCTCAAAATTTTAGAAAAAAAAATTATTTCTTCCTTTAAAAAATATAGTATATTTTCTTCGAATGGATACATGTTTACTGCTTTTCCCATCTTGGCTGCTGGGGAAAGTTTGTAACTAAATTGTATCTTGATTATAGTAACTCTGTAATAATTATGACCAGTCCTATTTTATATTACATTATTTCCCCTGTAACAGTATTTTTTATTCTAAGGTATATCAGATGATTTCTTTATTTATCTTGTAGTAAGTATTGCCTATTTTCATGATATATCACCTCAATTATTTTCTATAATGACTAGAATAAATAAGTAGATATGAAATTAGAGTTTGGTATGTTTATGCTCCCAACGTTAAGAATGTATTCCTATGACATTCATTATGCAAAGCTGTGAACTCCAATTTACACAGGCAGGTAACAAATCATGAGGTAAGTCTTTATTTTCTGAAAATTCTAATACATTAAATTTTATTTTGAATGTTGAATAAAAATCTGCTTCCCTAAAATCTACTCACTAGGACAATTCTGTTATCTTGTAGTTGAAGCAAGTAAATACAATTCTTTTTGTTCAACATGGCCCTTCAAATATGCCACTAGTGACCCTCATCACTCAATTTAGACATCCGCCTCTCCATACACTGTGCCTATGGGACCTAATTTCCAGATTCTTTACTTCCATAATCATCTATCTCTAGATGTTCTTTAATGCCTTTCTTAAAATGCCAAGAACCAGACTCAATACTTCAGAGTGATCTACCAGAATGGAAGCAGGTACAGTGAGATTTCCAGAGTATATATTTTGGACATTGAAGTCTGGCTTACTTTTATTTAATGTGCACTCTTGTTTTGAGGGAAGAACCACATCACATTCATCCCAGGGATAGACAGCTGGGCAAGAAAATGCATTTTATAGTGATTCTGGTATTACATGTGAACAAACAGTGCATTTACTCTTATAGGTTGCCTTAGCAAGGGTTGCCTCTATTTTATTAGGTTGGTCATTCTTCTTGTACAACATATTCTCTCCCAACTGCCTCTATATTCATTCTTTGCCTTTTTGGGGGGCCCTTCTTCATGTCCCAGGAAGCTGACCTCTGGGGAATGCATCAATCAAATGGCCTCGTCTTTCTGTCTCAAGTAGATGCAACCATAGGAGATACAGGCAGGAAATTAGGAAGTGGAACTATAGTCCCCCAGATCTCCCATGACTCTGAGACCCCCAAATTTTTCTAGGCCTTTGTGGGACTGGGTACCTCACCTCGCCTTGTTGGGGTCACATACCCCTTTGCAAATAGAGGTTTCAATAACTTCTCTTCCATGAAACCCCTTTGTGAGTGGCATCTCTTTTCTAATGAAATCCTGACTGACAGACTGAACATTATGAGAGGGTAGAGAAGTAAGTGAAAATCAAAATAAGCATACAGATAAGATCACAGCATACATAATCCTAAATATAAAGCAAGAAACATATATATATATATAAAGATAAAATTATATTTTACTTAGTAAAATATGAATAATTATCTTTTCTTTGCTTGATGCCAGTCTTTGACACTTTAGAACGTCATTCACACTTTTCTCAGAAAATGCATGAAAACAGACAAAATAAACAAAGAAATAAAACAATACTAGGATCAGTCCGTTTTGCGTTTTGTTCCACTATAAAAATACAATTTAATTTGGAAGACCATTTTTATTCCCAAAACTGTCAGAGAAAATTAAGATCTAAAGTATTTTTATGAAAAAAAAATACCTAAGATACATGGAGTATATATAAAATAAAACTGGGTGAATTTTTAGTGGTTAATGAATACAATGTTTTGATTCCCTACCACTGATAAAAGTGATGTTAATAAACACTAATGTGCTTCTTTGTTTACAGATAGTACTCTTGGCCTTATCTAGGTTGTGTTTTGAAAAATACTTTGAGTCTTATTGTGATTGAAAAAATAGTTCTTACATGAAGGTTCTTCAGGTTCTTAAAGTCTCCATCTTTGATTTCAGTTATTTTGTTGTTTTGCAGGTCCAGCAGAGTTGTGTCAGGGGGAAGATCCTTTGGCACTTTGTCCAGACCTAGCATAAGAGTAACAAGAATGTGCAGTGAGTAGAAAGGGCACATGGCTACAGAATCATACAGTATATATTTACCAAGAAATTAATGTTGTGATGAGTAACAGTAACAACTTACTATTCTTCTAAGAATTACATTCATTGTAGGGTAAAATTTTTGCTTTATCTTTTGCAACAAAGTCAAATAATTTTTTGCATTTAATAATAAACTCAATGTGATATTTTCCTCATGGAATTAATCCTCTGCATAAAAGGAACATTTTTGTTGCATTAGGGTGTGACTCAAATCTGTTTTACCTCTTGGTTCTTATATTGAAAAGTAGTTATTCTGATAAGCAGTCAGCATGAGTGATTCGTAAATCCATAAATTTTTACATAAATACCGTGTCAATAATGACTCTAGCCAAATCAGTAATAAAGATCTTTTTGATAAACCTAACCCTGTCACAGATCTACAGTTAAAATTATAAGAACATATAATCAAGTTGTGTCAGGATCTTGAAAATCTGTCTAATATTTTGGGATAACAGTTCTTTTAGTTTTCATTGGAATGCCAAAACAATATCAATTTCAGTTGATATTTTATGACCAATAGATATAGGGCTAGTTAGAATGAAATAAATTTGGTAGTATGACTTACCTAAAATTAATTTTATGAAGTATTATTTTTAGACTTTAGATTTTGGTCTAACTGACTAAATTATTGTTTTTAGTTTGTAAATGTAAACTCATTGAATAACCAAATGGTCCATGGTATTAAAAAATATTTTAATAGCCATTTGGCTAGTCAAATAAGGATAAATGAGAATTATAAAAAAGGCAGTTATTTTGAATAAATCATTTTGAATCATAACGGAGTAAAATATTAAATAAGGCCTTTTGCCTTTCTTTTTTCCATTGTTTCATACTGAAGTAGGACATTAAGTAAAAATTTGATATTCTATTAACTCAAATCAATGTGATCATTTCCGTATTTTAAGATTCCATAACATAAATCAGAAATATTTTTCAGCCTTTTGTAGAAGCAATCTCTCTGTCATATCTGATACTTGAAGTACTGAAGATTATTTTTTCATAAATTCCACAAGCCTTTATTGAATACCTCCTGGGCACCATAAATTTATTAGATTCTGGGAATATATCAGGACCAAGGCAGATATTGCCTATGACTCCATAAAAAATAAAATTCAGTTTATCATTTTCAATTAAAATAAAATTGCAACATGGTATAATGTTGAGAAAATCACTTTTCAATTTTGAGTTCTATGTAAATACACTTGTAAACAAAATAGGTAGCCCTACTTTGACTATCTTCATTTCTTCCATCAAAATTACCAAAAAAAATATCTGAAGCCATCTATTTCTGAGTATTTCCCAAATAATTTTTTAGCCACAATATCGCTGCTCCATTGATAGTTGGGGTTGGGGGTGAAATCTTGTTCTTAATTCAGTGACCACCTATCTTGATAAATTTAAATATCAAAAAAAAGGTTAATTCTAAACTTACATAAATATGTTACATAAATATATAACTCTTATAGACACAGTTCCCATAGAAATGACAAGAGTTAAGTGCTTTCAGTGATGAACAGCAAAATACCAGAACAGCTATCTTGTAGGAGGTTGTTTAATGACACTGTACAGTTGTAATTACTGCCATTTTCAGAAATGTCAATTTGCTAATTTCATGCAATTAGGTATAGTGCACTTCTTCCAAATCTTTTATAATTAGTGTTCTCCAACCCAGAAAAGACAAACTTCTTTTCATTTGGAACATAGTTACTAGGTTTTATCATTTTTTCTTGGGCACCTTCATCAAAGTCCTAATTTCCACTTATGCTTACTTTTATTCATTGGTGAACTTAAGTTCTAGTGACTCTCAACATTTGGTCAATGCCAAACTGCAGATAAAATTTCAAATGTGTAGGGAAAAAAATGATGTGACTGGATGGCTGACACTTTTGATTATGTTATCATTCTAAAATTTTATAACAATAGGAACTATTTAAGGTAATTTATATACATCTTATTTCCAGAGATTTAGAAAAAAGGAATAGCATCTACAGGATTCTAATTTTTGTAGTTTAGTTTTTGGAGAGCCATTTCAATGATTAAAATCTTAAATCTACAACCTGCTCTGAATTAGAAAACTTGTGTTTATTTGGGGGATTTCACATACTAGTATTTTTATTAATAATTTATGTTGTTTTAGAGTTTATTTTTAAAAATGAAAATATGTTCTCATTTACCTTACAACAACCCAAAGAAATAGGTAAGGCAGTATGATAATCTCATACTTTCAGATAATATTTTCATAATATGAACAGGCTTATTTAGCTAGGAATGACAAAATGTGGATTAGAAGACAACTATCCTAGATTCCAGCATGACCTTTTTTTCTGCCATACCTATCTGTATCCCCCAAAAGAATTGTTCTGACAGATCCAGTAATATGCTGTACCTGTAAGGGCTAGATAAGGCACTGGAGTGTTTACTAGCTTCCTCAAAGACAATAGGCAGAGTATAATGGAGAATTTACCCTAGTTATCAGTTCTCTGAATGTCACAAAGGGAAGGGCCCTTAAATATCAGCTAGTCTATGATTCCCAAATGCTGATTAGGTAGACTCTATGATGAGGTTTTTAACAATCTATATCAAAATAAAAAACAAGAGCATTGTGGTTAGTTTTAATGTAAATTATCTCACTCACACATAGAGACACACACACACACACACACACACACACACACACACACACACACTAAGACCATCTGAGACCAGTTCCTGCCTTCCCTTTCATTTCTACTTTTAAATATACATTCTTTAAAAAATGCTTATGATAGCAGATGGCAGGCTCTTATTTTGTTAGATTTGGTATTGACCTTAATTAGAAATTAACTTGTTCATCATTCAAAAGTTTACTTATCCCAGAAATCAGAGAATTTTAAGCCAGTCTAATATCATTTCATAAGTAAAGAAACAGAAACCCAAAGACATTAAATAGCTTATCTAAGGTGACTCATGGCTAAAGTAGACCAAGAACCAGGATAGTTTGAGTCCTCACTCCAGAGCTATATGGTGTGCCTTTTTTTTTCTTTTTTCTTTTCTTTCTTCTTTTTTGTTTTTGTTTGTTTGTTTGTTTGTTTGTTTTTTTGAGACAGAGTCCCACTCTGTCACCCAGGCTGGAGTACAGTGGTGCGATCTTGGCTGCTCACTGCATCCTCCACCTCCCGGGTTCATGCAATCCTCCTATCTCAGCCTCCCAAGTAGCTGGGACTATAGGCACCAGCCACCACACACAGTTACTTTTTGTATTTTTAGTAGAGACAGAATATCACTGTATTAGCCAGGATGGTCTTGATCTCCTGACCTCGTGATTGACCCACTTCAGGCTCCCAAAGTGCTGGGATTACAGGTGTCAGCCACCACACCTGGCCGTGGTGTGCCATTTATGCAGGTGATCACTATGCATATTTTTAAATGCTGATCTACAGCTATTCCTTGAGCATATTATGTCATTCCCAGCTACTCATTTTTGTTCATGCAATGCATATTTTATGTAGAATTCCACTTATTTATTTATACTTCCATTTTAACAATCCCTTGAAGCATATCCATTATCCCAGCTCCTCTGTAATATTCATCCTGACCACCCTGTGTAACAGTAATCTTGCACCTCCAAAGTTCTTATATGCTATAGATTTATAAGTTTACCCCATGCTGTCCTGTATTTCAGGGTCTGTGTTTGCTTTGTTAGTTTTTGTTTTCGTTTTTGTTTTTCCTGAGTAAGGAGGACTAATTACTGTTTTACATCAGCACTTTGCTCTGATTGCTTTGAAAACAGGAAGTGCCTCTCTGATTAATTAATTTTAAAGTCTATCTGCCTTGCTGTACCATGATAAAAAGTTCATGAGCATGGATTTGAGATCATTTCTGCCATATTCTGTCATAACCATCTCCCTCTAACCTGCTATCATAGCAGAACTTATTTTTCCTCAGAAGTATTAGGATACAACTCGTTATAATGATTACAATTTTCTTCCTGATTCTCAGTTGGCCAGGAATATTTTATAAATGAATGCTACCTACTACCAAATATGTCATTGCCATTACATGCACCTGAAAATTGCTCTCACTTTCTTCAGTGTTTTTGCCATATTTGTGAAGCACCTTTTGTCACATACATATCTCAAGAAGACTGACTTTTCTGTCTTACAGGGTGACTAATCCAGCAGTAAGAGTTTCTCTGCATGGCATATATTTCTCCTGAGAAAGGATCAATTAGAAGCTTCTAAATGAAGAAACAAATATTCATTCATAGATTTGTATTGTCAAAAACAAACAATCTTGAACCTGATTAAGCCTCTAAATTCCAAGAGAAAATGAAGAAATTGTGAATCTGTAATTTAAAGAAGAGCTAAGAGCTATTTTAGCTGGGTGCTGTGGCTCAGGCCTCAAATTCCAGCACTTTGGGAAACTCAGGAAAATGGATTACTTGAGCCCCAGAATTCAAGACCAGCCTGGGCAACATGACAAGGCCCCCTCTTTACAAAATATTAACTGGGCATTGTGGCACAAGCCTGTAGTCCCAGCTACTCAGGAGGGAGGATTCCCTGAGCCTGGAGAGGACGAGGCTACAGTGAGCTGTGATCATGCCACTGCACTACAGCCAGGGCAACAGAGTGAGATCCTGTCTCAGGAGAAAAAAAAAAAGAAAAGAAAAGAAAAAAGAAAAAAATAAAAGAAGAAAACTATTTTTAAAAATGCAATGTATCTACTATGTACTTCATCTGGATCTTGATTCATATGAATAAACTATAAAAAAAACAGATACATTTTGTGGTTATTCATAAAATGATATAGAAAGTAAAATGTTAAGCATTTAAATGATATTTTAATTACCCAGGTTAAATTTACATCAAAATATGTTCCAGAATGAAAACAAAGTCATCGAGATATAATTTAATCCTTTTCTTACAATCCTAAGTAGAAGAATTAAGTGACAATGAAGTTAATTTGTAAATTAATTTAATTACAATTATTTAACATCATAATATAGTTTGTAATCATTAAATAATGACCTTCACGGGGGACATGTAATATCTATGGGCCTTCTCTACATAATACATAATTATGCTCCAACTTCTCATTAGAAATGTATATAAATCTAAGTAAATATTCAGATGATTATATTTTCCAAAGATGGCATAAATTTTCTATACTACATTACTCTTCTACAATAGGCATTTGTCCCAATGCCATCAGGAGGTAGTATCTAATTGCTCTCTCTTCCCTTTGAATTTAGGATGGCCTTGTGATGCCTCTAGAAATCAATAGACTGAAACACCATGACATTTGAGACTAGTTCAGAAACGACTGCACAGCTGCTACCCCCTTCTTCTGGGATGCTTGCTCCAGGATAGTCAGGGGACATAGAAAAAAAGAGAGGCCACCTAAGGGACTCCAGAGGATAGAAGAGCCAAGCTTGTGGGCAATAGCAACTGTTAGTTATGAGAGTGAACTGTCTAAGGTGTCCAGCCCAGGCTAGCCTTCCTATGACTCTATTCCCTGCTAACATTTGACTACAAATGCAAGAGTGACCCCAAGTGAAAACAGCCCTTCAGAGTCCTTTCCAAATTTTCTATACCTCAAATCATGAGCAAATTAAATTATTTTTTTAAGCCACCATGTCTTGGGGTAAAATTCATTCAGCTGTAGTAATAAGAGCACAGTAGTTTCCTAAATTTATTTTTCATTAAGCATCCTTTATTTAACATAATTCTAAATTTTCCACTAAAACACACTATTTTCAAGGTAGCCTGGATTAGATGTTTACTCTCCTAGGTTTTGTAAGGAGCTTTATCTTTTTAAAGATCTAGTTATTTATTAAAGTAAATAAGACACTACTGAAGACATTACTAAAACATCATTTCTGAATAAAGACTAGTAAGAAATATGCTTCTTTTTTTCTTCCCTTCTTTTGGTTGTCCCAGTGATAAATAGTATTGTTCTCTAGCAAATGTCAGCAATCTGGTAAACATTATGTTGGACAAAGGCCAGGTCATCTTAAAACATCATGTTTTTTTTTTTTTTTTTTTTCGCCCTGGGGGTTGAGTCCAAACTCTAAGATTTATTCTTATTGACTTTCAACATTTTTTTTTTTTATAATTCTGTACTCAACTTCATAATTGGGACAGTGGCGATGTACTTCAGTTTTTGGGCAAATGACCAAAATAATATTTAGGAGCTCCAGCCCCACCAAAAAACTTATCTGCTCAAGGCAGGCATGTTTTCCTGTTTTCATCTTAAAAATGGCAATATAACTGCATTATCAGTTAGACCAGGCTTCAGACATAGAAGATTCTTCTCTAATTCTATTATCTTTCCAGTCAAACTCAAGGAATTTCTAAGCTTCTTGGCTTTACAGTTGTCCGTAAAGGGAAGGAGCTAGGATGTACTGAGAAATGACTTCTGTTTCTCAGTCAGTCACGTTCCCTCCTCTTTGCAGCTTGGTAGAATATTGTAGAATATTCATCCAAGCATTCACTCAAGCACCAAACCATGCATATGTTTGTTTATTCATTCATCAATCATTGATTGATGTTTGAAGAGTCTGCAAAGTATAAGGCAGTTTGTTGTGTAGAGGTTGTACAAAGATAAATTATTGCAATACTTATAGTGAAGAAAAAATAAAATAGATATATAAAGATGTTAAATATATTATATAATCATAGATATGTATATATAATTAATTATTATAGCATAAGCACAGCAAATGTATATTACGGTGAAAAGGCAGAGGCAGGCAAGCTACAGAAGTTAAAGCAGTCCGCAGACTAAAGTAACAGTCTTGAGTGTTACAGTACAGTTGCTAAGGGCTTTCTCTTTTTAAGACTGAATTGTAAACTCATTTTTTTCTTTTTTCCTATTTTTTAGGAACTATCTAATCTTTTCCACTCTTTTGAGGGACAAAAGTTAAGATTACAGGGTCTCGTGGTTTACCTCTTTTACCCAGGGAATGGATAGTTTAGCTAACCAATTCCCACCATATCCCCTGGAGCTAGGGATGTTCTTCCAAAGGAGAATGAATCCCAGCTGCAGTCTAACAAAATGCCTTGATCCCACACAGCTGCCTCTCTCTCCCTCCTGGGGTCGAGAAGGAAACCAGGGCTATGTTAGTTCTCAGTCAGGTCAAGAAGACAGACACTTCCTTTGGTCTTCTTGACTCCCTCTCTTACCCCTCTCCTTCTTTAACCCCTTGAGTCAGGAGACTTGTTTAACTGGCTTGCATTGAGCATTACTCTTGCTTCATCTGAAGATCACCCATACTCCACTCCTACTCAATGTCACTTTAGGCAACCCAGTGGCATGTTCTGTTCACAGCCTCCTTCCCATATCATGTTTTGGAAACACCCTTTTGGTGCATCCAAAACTCTGAATGAGGAACCCCTCATACCCCTGCTGCTGCAGAGCCAGACATAAAATAAAAGGCAACTAAGCCTCTAGCATTCTGTCTGTTTCTCTGCAAAACAGTACAATTTATTTTTCTGGGTTGATTTCATGGGAGAAGTCTAACGGTTCATTTACCTCATGTATAAGGTCTGCTTCTGGGAAACCAGTTTTCCCAGCCAAGCGAGACGCTGTAGTACAGTACGTCCCAATTGGTAACCACTGACAAAATTTTTCACCAGTTCAAGAAACATGATTATGAAGAGGAAGCAACCATATAATTTAAAAGGTTGTACTTTTTCTGAGATTTTAAAAGTTAAAACATTATTTGCATTATAAGCTACATTATTAGAAACCAGTAGTTATTTGCAATGCTTTTATATGGCAGATTCAAATGTGTTTCTTCTTCTGGCACCATTTCTAGAGGACTGTGTGGGGTATGAATCATTTATGATTATAAAATAGCCAAATGCTTCATTGTTCTCAAATCAAACAAACTCATTTTGTTCAAAGGAATATTGGTTTGGAGAATATTCAATTGCTTGCTAAATGTGCAATTGTTTTTGTAATTTTTGTCTATTTACATTTGGAGATGATGTGGTCCTCTTTAGAGAGGTGGAGAGAGATGGTACTATTTTGTCTCTAGTTTGACAAGCCATATGCTTATTAACGAATTATTAGGAGTCTTATACTTATTTTCAATGAGTAAAAGATGATATCATTTGAATTGAGAATAATAAGTGCAAACCATTAAGAGTCTCTAATAAGTATATGGCTTATACTTATTATTCTCAATAATAAAAATAAAAGAAAATATCAGAAACAGCATCATGTTCTTAGTCCGCTTTGTCTGAAATGGTAAGCGAAATATGTTACTATATTAAGCATTTTTACATATATTTTCTATTCTTATCCAGTGAAATAAGATACATTTCCACTTATTAAACAAGGAAACAAACTTCTGAAAGTTTCAAGGTTACAGGTAGTGAACAGCAAAGCAGAATTTGAGATCAGAGGTGTTTAACTGCACAGCCCAAGTGTTTTCCACTATTAAACAGTTTTAAGAGGTATTTCAATTCTTTTGAAATTTGTTTATAATAAATATATCCAGAATTATTATTTTAATTTTGGAGACTAGTCAAAGACAATACTTGTCTTTTTTTGACTTGTCAGGGTTAATTTGCATTTCAGTGATGAGGTATAAGTTCATACCAAATTATACTACCTGGTGACACTTGATCCAAAGATGATAGCTGGGTCAAAGAGTACCTAAGTAAGGAAAACTATCTTCCTTCAGTATGTCAAACATATAAAATAGAGAATCGAATCAAAATCAGGACATTTTAAAAACATTTGATTTTAAAAGAACGAGTTACATTGTGGATTTATTATTACAAAGTAACTGAAAGACTGAATTTGCTAACTCTACATTTATTGTTAACATTGCTTTTTTGAAATAAATGCTATAATTAAGAGAGAACTGGTTTACGTCTTAACATGATAGATAAAAGAAGACAAGATATGAGTCTCATAAAATTGTGGTTCCAATTACAAGGTAAGTTACAAGTTCAACAAAACAACTTGGCCAATATCTACGAAGAATTCATGTTTACTATCTCAATCCCTCATCCTCTAAAGAAAAAAAGAAACACGTTTTAATACTACAGTGATAAATTAGAATTAGGGACTAAAACAGTCCATGCATCTTCCAGAGGCCTCAAACTACCCTGCAGAATAATTACATAATTTTAATTTCACAGTTTTTTACTTCTTACATTTGAAAGAATTGTTTAAAAATTTGATGTTACTTAACTTTGCCAAGAATATTTCTTACTGGGAAAAAGTAGTCAAACATTTTAATTTTAAAAGTTTATATTAAACATCGTTTAGATAATAAGATGACAAAGGACTATTGTCCTTTAACACTGTAGCTCCTCTCTGCTCATTAAATGTCTGCCAAGGATAATCTACCAAGGATAATCCTGAACACAACGTTGGTTTTTGATACAGATAAGCATTAACATTTGTGGTCCCCAACTGCATTGCATTTATTTTCTTTATAACAACAATTCGAGCTTCATGCTTAGATTACTAGAGGACATAAACACAGAAAAAAATCAACTGTATTGCATTTATAATGAATGAGGAGGTCCATTTCTCCTTCCTTCCTTTCTTTTTTTCTTCATCTGTTACTACATATAATCATCATATAATTTTAAAAATGCATTAAGCTACAACTATGACCCAGGTACCTCACACATTTAACAGAATTTCTAAGACTGTGATTTTTCTGCAAATGAAGATGTCAAGGCTCTCAACAGCTTGCCATCATCATAAAGTAAGAAAGAGTTAGATAATAGAAAAAATATGAAATGAGCTCATTTTTGTAAAGTCAAGTGAATTTCAGTTCCCTTTAAGAAATGTATTTTCTTAGAAATATCTGATTAAAAATGTTATAATATATTTAAATATTCACCTGTAAATTTTAAAATATTGAAAATACCTTGTATGAGAGCATTGCTCATTGGAACTTTAGTTCTCTTAGTTAAATATGGTCTTAAAATCAATTTTTTAAAAATAATTTTAGCTACTTCCTTAGTATATGGGTCAGTAAACCTAGCTGTAATAAAGGAATGATGTATACTTTGAGCTCCTAGAAGAAAGATAACACGTAGAAAACTTTCTCATCTAAAAACAAAACAAAATAAACAAAACGATATCAACGCAAACAACAAAATTATCATAAAGCTCCCAAGTCAGTGAACTTGCTGTTTCCAAAGACTACAATTTGTTGTTGTTTCGCTTTGAACAATAGACTTATGCCTTTTTACATAACAGAGAATTGGAAAACTAGACCAATGCTTTCATCAGGGTCAAGCTTTATGAACTATTTTTCATGAAAGCAAAGGCAAACTATACTTATGAAAAAATAAAACTTCAGCAAAGTGACTGGCCAACTCTTCTTTCCTTAAAAACATCAACCCTTCATTTTTGATAACAAAATGGGAATAATAGTAAATTATTTTAACTTGTTCTCAGAGGCTAAGTAAAATTTAACCCGCATCACATTCTTTGGGAACTTCGCCATTTTAGTAACTTCACAAAAGATTATCCCGTGCATATCCATCAAATGGTGACTCCTTTGTTCAGATTTTTTCAACCCTGTTATTTTCCTGCCCAAAATAATGCAGGTCATCTCTAGATTCTTATAAACTTTCTAAAGAGTAATTCAATCTCCTCTGTGGCAAATACACGATTCAAAAAGTAGTAGTTACAACCACTAGAATATAAGATCCACAATAACAAGGGCCATATCTGTCTTCCTCATCCTTTCCTCCCCATGCCTAGAGCAGAGCTGATCTTAGTTGCTGAATGAGTGAACAAATCAATCCACCAGAATTATCCTGTGGCCTTTTGAAAGCCTTTCTATAAAGTTTTTATTGGGTTTTAAATGGCTATACAATACATGCATTGAAGAAGCTCTTTCAAGTGTTTGTTTTTCAGTTGTTACCACTGAATATATTTTATGTTTTTCTGGGTTCCTGTAGATAGTTTATTGCAATTGTAGAAGTTAGTGGCTTTTTTTTTTTTTCTGCAAACTACTGCTAGAAAGCATTTTCTAGGACTGAAAGAAGTGCCTGATCGTAGTATGGGATTTCTTCCAGAAGGAAGTACACATGGCAGAATCATGACATAAAGATTTTTTTTCCCTTTAAATCTGCAATAAGAAAATACACCCCTTCAGAAAAAGGAATGTGAATCAGCTGCCATGTAAACTGAGCTCATTTCCCTTTGGTCCATATACTGAGCTTCAATGTTTCTGGAGACTTATCTTCTAAATGTATTGCCCTTGGAATTTCCAGACCAAATTTTTCTTAAAAGATGATAAATCAAATGGTCTTTAGGGTGCTAGGCTAAAGATATATGTAACACGATTATACTGAATATTTACCATACCTTAATGATAAATATTTCCTTTGAAACTTTCTAAACAATATAAGCAGCTAGATTACGACATGTCAAAAGTAAAGACAAAATGAAGACTCAGAGATTAAGGGAGTATTTTGGTACTTGAAAGATAAGATTTGGCCATAAAAATTTACGTGTTTTGCTTTTGATAACTGCATATTTTCACTTTAGTAATATTGAAACTCTGTTATCTGGGCTAAGTGAATAGTAGAGAGACTGACCTGGTTTCCTTAATATCTAATATATCATAAAAGCACATTACAGAATTAAGATTAAACCATAACTGAAATTTTAGAACATAAGACATTGTTCAGCTCAAAATTTTATTTTGTAGAAGAAGGGATGTAAAGCTCAGAAATATTTTTAAAAGTGATTTGTCCAAGATTGCAAAGTAATGGAGGAAAGAAGGAAGAAAGAGAAAGCGACAGAGGAGAGAGAGAATCACAAAGCTGCTTTTCTTTCTCTCCTGCTCTGCTTCCTTTACTGCTCATTAGGTGGCACTGTCTCTCACATTTGGAGATATTAAAACTGAAAACGCTAAACTCTCAGAGTTTCCATTCTCAAGAACAAAACAAATAAGATAGGTAAAGAGAACCTGCATCCCACTCACCCAAATCAGAACACTGGACCACTCGAAGATGGCATTGACAGCGGAAGGGGCACACTGGGCCTAGGGGTGTCTCTAAACCGGGGTCATAAGGGTCTTCTGGGCCTATCCCAGAAGCCTCATCTTCTAGCATAAAGTCAAATAAGCCTCTCTGTTGAAACGGTCCGGCCCAGGAAACTTGTACAAGCAGAAGGAGGATGATAGTGGCCTTCATGATTTATCTCATGTATTTTCACAACCAGGGAACCTAGGAAACAAGTGAGAGATTTAAGAAAAATAGCACTGCCTATATTGTATGTTGTTTCTCATATAATATGCCACAATAGAGTGAGCACAGAGAAAAGGTGAAAAATCATCTTTCATTTATTATCAGGAAACAGAGCATTAAAGATGTATTGAAAGGTGATCAGATACATTTTAACATCATTTGCACAGCTATTTACTTAGGATGAGAAACCTGAATATTATTTAAATCTGCTTGTTTGAATCTTGGGTCTGAACTATGATGATATACTATATATCCAAATCATTTGCAAAATTGTCATGATAGTCAATCATGTTGGACTTTTCAATCCTTACTTAACACAAGCCTTGCCGTGGTCAAATAAAATTCTCTCTATACACTAGGAGATCTCCAATTTCTGCTTCAGAAATATTTCTGGAAGCCAGTCACATCTCTCATCCCACCACATTTATTTTGGTCTAGGCCCTTCTTATCTCTCCCTGAACCACTACAAGAGCTTCCAATTCATTTCTGCCTTGCATATTTCCTCTATTTCAGGCCATCTTCCACTTTGCTGCCTGAATCACCTTCTAAAAATTCAATGTCATTTATTAATTTCTACTACAAATCATTTGTTAACTTCTTATAGTTTATCAATACTGTCCACAGTCCCTGTGCTGTTTTCAGACCACTCATAATTTGATACAAATTAGTAGCTCTAGCCACATTCCTTTTTATTGTCACTGCATTCCCCACCCTCACCTGAACCATGACAATCAAAGCTACTTGCCATGTAGCATACCTACCTTGCAAGAGTGTTGTAAAGATTAAATGAGATAGTGGTCTTCTCTTCTGTGTTCCCTGGCTCATCCAGGCAGGATGCTGCTTTCTCCCTCTTCTCTGTTCCCAAAGCACGTTGCTCTTACCTCTTTTAAATAACTTATCACATTATATTGCAATTTGCTTTGCGTGCTTGGTCTGTCCCCCCACTAGACGATGTACTGCTTCAGGGCGTGTCTTATTATTCCTTGTTCTGTACCCGCGCCTTGCACAATATTTTGCACACAAATGACTCAAATGGCCATCACTTTATTCACAATATGATTTATTCCATTTGTTCCAAGCAATCAGTTCGATTTTTTAAAACACAAAATTAGCTTTTTTTTCAATATCAAATTTCTGATATAAAAAAGTCATCAGATTGAAAACTTCAACTTGGTATAAGCAAGATCGACTTTAAAAAATAAATCAATTCCCTAGTTTCTCAAATGTTATTTTTAATAAGCTAATAAACACATATGGACAATCCTAACTGATTTTCATATGATGTATATATGGTCTTCTTTTGCCAAAAGGGCATTTTGTAAAAAACAAAGTACTGTTTCAATAAATGTATTGCACATTTATTTCATTCATTCCACAAGCACGAATCTATGTTGTTAAATCAATTGAAGTGCACTAAATAAATCTCAGTGACAAAATCATAATTAATCTGAATAACAAAAGGTACTTGATTATATAGAAACAAAGTCATTTTGGGGATTAAATATTTTCAAATCTCACTGAAACTATTCTGATAGCTCCAAAACATTGTAGATATTTAGCCTCATCATCTGTACCTTGAATTGTACACTTAGAAGAGTCCACATTAAAGCTGGGTTGTTTTGTGTGAGGAGTTTTGAGTCATTATCCAATTGTAGTGTATGTTAAAAAAAAAAAAGAAGAAGAAGAAGAAAGGAAGGAAGAAGAGAAAAGAAAAGAAAAAGGGAAAACAAAGATTTTTGTATGTTCTAACCCTAAGGTATCTTCTGGAAATTTTGGCCTGGAATCGCTAAAGAAGAAACAAATGTTTTTTAGTTTCTTACATCTTTCCTTAGTTTATATTTACTACTGATATATGTCTAAAGCAGCACATGTTGAATATGGGCTTGTGGCTTTTCATTTAAAAAAAAAACATCATAAAGATTATTATTCGCACTGCCACTTTAAGTTCAACATTAAGCTTTGTCTAGGAGCCCACTCCCACTCAGTTGCTGAGTTTCTTTTAAGAGAAGACTTGCGTTGGCAGCCTGTTCCCTTGGATTGTAGCTGAGGGAGTGGTTTTGTATCTGTTTCCCATTAAAAATGCAATGTTTATGGTTTACCACAAGCTTGCTTGCCTTGCATATTTAATGCCTTACAAGTTTAAAAGAAAAATGAAGCAAAGTAATTGCAGATTTAATAAATAGCAACCACAGTTAATGCAGATGTCGCTTTGAAATCTTTTCTCCAGAGCAGAAAATGCCTGGTTGTTTCGCTAACAACCCAAAAAAAGAAAATGTTGAGCATTAACTGAGAGGAACAGTATTACAATTTATGTTTGTTTACTCCTGTTAAAATGGTGCAAATTCTCCTAACAATATTCTTTTAGATTGAAGCTGAATATAGACAGGCATCTTACGACTTCAACCACTGATTTTTATTTCACTTTCATTTGCTTGTGTGTGTGTGTGTGTGTGCGTGTGTGTGTGTGTGTGTGAAAAAGAGAGAGAGAGAATGTGCATATGTGTGCATTTAATCCTGACTGTCCTGTGGAAAAAAAATAGCATATGTGGAAACTTTGTGCAAATTCTTCCATAAAATCATCTCTTTTAAATTAGTGTCATGGTACTTGAAGACCGAGTATCTTAAAACATTTAATGTGAGCTGTCAATGCTGATAATTCCTTTAGTCGTTTCCTTATTTCCTCAATTAATTAGACATATAAAGAGCAAAGAGCAGCTGTCCAGGTAGAAACCAAGGAGATTGTTATTGAGATGATATGCTGTTTAAATTTTAATGAAACTGTTTTAAGTAGTCTCAAAATTCATGACACTTTCCACTTTCCAAGATGGTAAGTACTAATGTAATATAATTGCTCCACTAAAGCTAGTTGCCATAGTTTACAAATGTTTTACCAAAAACAATAATTTCTGGTCCCTAAAACTACTTAAGTCCACTAAATGAACTGTGTCATTCAGATGAACGTTTGCATTATGTCATCTATGCCTTTGGTGTCACTTTCAAAGACAAAATTTAACCCTCAAGAGATAAGTGAAGCTATAAATGCAAAGAAACATTAAATCCTACAGCACTAGATGATTAAAAACTTCAATAATAATAGATAAAATTTAAAAATAAAGAATAAAAGCAGCATTTATCAGCAAACAAGGACTACTATAGGAGGCATTTGGCTCTTTTTCTGGTTAGAAAGAGCAACAAGAAAAAAAAAAAAGCCACAGGTATTTACATCACTGGGAGCCCACTTACCCAGTGGTCACTGTGTTACCCTGCTTTAAAATTAGAAAATTAACCCACATCCTCATTTTATAGTGAATGTGTCTTAAAATTTCACCTGCAGTGAAAATACTGACTAGGACACTTAACATTTAAGAAATTATTCAGCATTGTGAATATCTTAGGCATTTAATAACATAAATATTTTCAATGTTTGTTTTCACTTCTCTGGTGATAATTTCTATTCCTTTCTGGGGTTGAAGAAATGTACATTAGCTATCTTCAGCTAATCACCAGAGCTCACTTGTTTGGGGGTTTTAAAAGTTCTTAAAGCAGACAAAAATTCAGGAGAAAAATACATTTTTAAATACATAGCTCAATTACAAATTGTATGCTACTTTAGAATACTTTTACCACCTCCTAAAGAGCTAAACATTCATTAATGCAGACACAAAAACATCAAGATAGAGTCCTGGTGTTAGGTTACAGTTTTTAAAAAAGCATCTTTGCAAAAACAGAAAAGAAAGAAAAGTAAAACAGTACATTCAATCATTTTACCAACTATTTAACGTCTGTTTTCAAACAATACTTGTTTAAAATGTTGCATAAAGACTATAAAAGTTTAACATTTTTTTTTTTTACATTTCTTTTTCTCACCAAATAATCCCTTTTGCTCTCAGTTTGCCTGGAAGTTTTATTAGTCTGTAGCAGAGTTCAGGACGATTATTGAAAACCATACCTTTTAATCCAGGAATTTGCCACGGGAGCCCTCAAAGCTGAGATGTAATTACACTAAATATTCAGCCCAAGTCAAAGAGTTTGCAGGTGTGGAAAGGAGGAGGGGATAGGTGCTGCTCTGTGACTGTCACTAACTTGAAAACCTCCTGCTTCTACTCCATAGCACGGTTAGAAAATAAGGTTTCCCTCAATGAACACAATCCCGCTGACACCCACATTAGATCATATGGTAATGATATGTCTCTTGTATTGTAGCCAGAAACTTTATCGGCCTTTTTTTTCCCCTCCCATTTGCTGTATTCTTTTTGCATCTGCTTAAGATTCTAAGCTGCTTATGTAGTATAGTGGAGCAACTTGATTTGAAATTTGTCTTATCGTAGATTCATTTCCCTAAGACATTGTAACTAAAGGGTTTTTTGCCCCACCCCCATCCCATTCCACTCTCCACCCTTTCTAGCCTTGTTTACAAGTAACATTTATTATACTTCCAAAATGGAATTTTTTTCTTACTTTCAGGATGTGTAAGTCCAGAAATGGAATGAAATTAATCTTGTAGTTGTTTTAAATGTGGACTGCAAAAATAAATGAGTAGCCTGATGTGAAAGTACTCATTCGGATTCTTACTTGCCTTGGAATGTGTGTGTAAATTCAAGCACTATGCTGTGGAGTTTTCTACATATTTTGAACATATTTCTAAAGTGTCCTGAAAGCAAGCCATGGTTTTATATGAAAAGTAAGTCATCTATCACTTTTATTAATCATAGTTTAAAATCTTTCTCATTGCTCACCAGTTTTTAAGTAAAATACATAGATAACTAGTAGCTGATAACAATATAGTTTAATCATTTATATATGGAAATTTTTATTTTCATAGATTATACTTTTATGTAAACTAGAACTTGGAAAAGGCAATATAGTCTACGTCCCTTTTCAAATTTCAGTCAATGAAAAGAAAAACAAAACAAAGATCAACTACAAGGAAAGGTATTTATTTAGCCGCTGGAAATATTTTTTGAGCTTTTATAATTTCCTTGCTGGATGCTGTTAGTTGTCTCTGTGTAGTCTCTGTGTTTTGACTTGTATCATTATGCTCTGGCCCCTAGGCAGAAACTGGAAATCAACATCTGTGAAATATGAAAGGATCCCCCTCCCATCCTTCAGCCTCCTTTCTTCCCTCCTCCAGCCATCAAAGTGTTTTATTCCACAGTAAATATATTTTTCCTCAATAAAACTTAAAGATATTAAATTCTCAAGTGGATATCTCAAGAAGGGGGAGGGGTGTTACCACTTTATTGTTTGCCTTATTTCCCAAGCCCAGCCTCCCAGATAAACAATTTACCCTACTCTCCATCTCCTTAACATTTAATAACCACATATCTAGTTATTCTGATAGTTTACACAAAGGCGAGCACTATTGTCTCTGGACATTGGTGTGAAAATTCATGATTCCCTTACCTGGAATTTATTAATTTTCTTTTCTGAACTCTCTCTGTATGGCACTGATCTCTTTTTGATGATATATACTCACTCCTGCCTCATAGTATAATTGTTTAGCTACATGTCTTACCCCAAGGGAGGAATGATATTGTGTTCATGCTTATAGAATCCCTGCACCCAGAATAGCCATGATATATACTAAGTTACTAAGATACATTTGCTAAATTAGTAAAGACAATCAAATGATTGGCTATGGACCATATCCAGACTTGTGTTTTGCCCCACTCCTGGTTTAATATTTATCAAAACTTAA